>NW_024847169.1:0-1011 GCF_019175285.1 Sceloporus undulatus
TTGAAAAAGGAAAATCCATAAAGCTGTTCTGAGGAGAAGATTGAGTTTTCCACAGCATCATAATTGTACAGTATATACAAGACCAGTCTCCCTACTACCATTCTTGGGCAAGGTGATTGAGAGGGCAGTTGCCTTTCAACTCCAAGCAGTTTTGGATGAAGCCTAGAACCATTTCAAACTGGCTTCAGAGCGGGACACAGAGTGGAGACTGCCATGGTCGCCCATTGACAGGGGACAAGTGACCCTGTTAGTGCTCTTGGACATCTCAGTGGTCTTCGATACCATCGACCATGGTATCCTTCTGGAATGCCTGGGAGAGTTGGGTATTGGGGGCACTGCGCTCCAGTGGTTCTGATCCTACCTCTCGGGAAGGTTCCAGTTGGTGAGGCTGGGGGATAGTTGCTCTTGTAAAAGGGAGCTGACATCTGGCATTCCTCAGGGCTCCATTCTATCCCCCACGCTGTTTAACATTTACATGAAGCCGCTGGGAGAGATCATCCGGAAGCATGGAGCATGGTGTTATCAGTATGCTGATGACTCCCTACATAATCCGCCCCGCACCCTCAGAACAACTGGTAAACTTTTACTTGATTGCCCCAAGGTAAAACTAGCAGCTACCCATCGGAGGGCCTATACGGCGACAGGCCCCACCCTTTGGAACGCAGTCCCAGAAAAGATCCGACTCTGTTCCACAGTAGAAGCCTTTAAGAGGGCATTAAAAACCCACCTCTTTCAAGCAGCTTTTCCTTCCGACTCTGATTAGATGAGGAAGTCTCCCCCCCCCCCAATAACTGATGGTTTTAATGGTCTGCACATGGCTCAGGTTTTTATGCAATCTGTATGAAATTTTGATTTGTAATTAACAGAATTTTTACTGTCTTGTACTGTGACATGTGTCACATAACTGTTGTGCTGTAAACCACTTTGATCTACAGGAAAGGTGGTATATAAATAAAGTTTATTATTATTATTATTATTATTATTATTATTATTATTATTATTATGTGCTTC
>NW_024847170.1:0-1011 GCF_019175285.1 Sceloporus undulatus
TTATTTAGGTATTTATACCCCGCCCTTCAGCCCTAATGGCTCTCAGGGCGGCTTACAATTATTATTTTTAATCAGACAGTTCCCTGCCCTCAGGCTTACAATCTAAAAGACACGAAACAAAAGGAGAAGGGAATGATGGAGGGAAAGGGGATGAGGTCCAGTGGTTCTTCTCTCCCTCTGAGGCCTGGACCAAGGCAGATGGATTGGAGGGAGGGTTATTCCTTCTTCCAGGCTAGTCCTGATGGAGCTGGACTTGCCTGGTGAACTCCCTCTCAGGCCGGCAGATGACAGTTAGGTCATCAGTGTTCCTTATCTTCCATTATTTGATTAGGTAAACTGTTAAATAGCAAGAAAGAGCAAAAATATTTGCTCCTTATATAGAATGCTTTATCATTGTGGGTTGTACATTAACTTACTTCTTAATACTTTGCCTCTTTGTATAATAATTGGATTCACTTGCTAAAGAAAATGACATACAGTTAGTGTCTCCTGCTTGCATCTTAAAATATGTAAACATGGCACTTTTTACTTTATATATTGTGTTTGTGCACTTTTTATAGGAATTACATGAACGTTAATATCTCTTGATATTCTTATCCTAGTGATTTGGAAACCACACTGTAAGCTATCTTTATTCACATAAAGCCAACCAACTTTTCAGTAGAGTAGGTAAGAACTAGTTCATTCACAGTACTGTAATGCTAATCCAAATGAGCAAATACTGTACATTCCCTGCTGATGCTAATATGTATCCTCAGGAAAATGAGACATGAAGTGATCTTCCCAATCAGCAGGAATTTAATTATATGTGTTCATAGTCTGATTTCTGACTCTCTCTTTTGAATAAGGCTCCCAAGGAAGCTCTGGCTCAAAGTGTCCTGGCAGAAGTGCCACAGCAAGTGGTGAACTATTTCAGCACATTCAAACTCCAGCCTCCAAAGAAGCGTGAAGCAAAACCAGAGGAGAGTTGAACAGGGGAGGACAGCCTTGTTTGCTCAGGTGGGGAGTCCC
>NW_024847171.1:0-1011 GCF_019175285.1 Sceloporus undulatus
CGGGAGTGGTGAATAGATGTAAGGCTTTGATAATGGTGATACGTTACCTATCCAGATCTTTATTCCAATTGTTGAGGGTTTGGAATGGGCAGAGGTCAGTAGTTCCTGCAACAATTGGGGTTGGAGAGTGCATTGAGATGCTTAGCCATGAAAACAAACAGTGTGTCTGTCTATAACTGGACTGACAACAAACAACAGCAAGTCAGGGCTGATATTTATACTGAAATTGCTGCTTAGGGGCTAAAAACTGAGGGTTCAAAAAAGTTTATTTGACTTTAGAATATTTCCTGTGAGGAGAAAAAATGGCATGAAACCAAATTGAATGCAACGGGTGTTTGATGCAAGTACCTCAGACAAAAGGGATTATAGCACACCGCCTCTCAGGTCATTGTTGGCTCTGAATTTTGATTGTGTTCACAAGACAATGTACACTACAATCAGAGGGTGACGCTCCCAGATGCAGCTGAAAAATATCATAGCAGAGTACGGAAGCAAATATCCAGATATAGGCATTGGCAATGACAGACCACTTTCCACACTAAAAATAAGTCACAAACACAGTCGATTTCATTGAAATCCTTGGAGGTTTTCTATCTTGAGTTGCAAAATTATACAAATATTTGGAAACTCTCCTCTCCGACTTCCATCAACTTCACTTTTTCTTGTACATACAGCTCCAATCCAGTCCACAGCAATCCCCATAAGAGCTGTATACTGTATTGGTTGAGAGTCATCTCCTGGTGCCAAAGAGCATAAAGGGACCTCTGCAGTTAGCTTGCATCATGCCTTGGGCTCTGACGCAGCTCTCTATGGCAGTCTCACAGGATATGATGCCATCTGGCAATCAAATTCTTTTTGCACATGTTTAATGGAATTTTTTTTCAACAGTCCTTTGACTGTCTGCTTCCACTGATTTCACTCAGGGCAGTCCCCATACGGTCTTTTCTTTGCTAGCTCCTATAAGTAAGAATGCAACTGTTCAATGGATTTAGGGGCATAAGCAGCAGGGTC
>NW_024847172.1:0-1011 GCF_019175285.1 Sceloporus undulatus
TGCAGACAGTGTCCATTAGGCTAAGGATGAGCCATAGATCCTGTATGTGGACATTTGTCATGATGAAGTGGGCTAATGTCCATGAGATGGCAGTTTAAGTCCTGTGGTGAGTAGTTCCACATGTGGAACACTTGAATGCAGGCAATGAGCTTTTGGAAAACAGCGATGAAAGCTAACAGTGATAGGTCTGTGGAGCTTGTCATCTGGACAGACTGCAATAAGAAAGGCATCTGGATGTAGGTAGGGCCATGGAGGACCATCTGGAACAGGAGCAGAGGTGTGAGAACACCAGTTGTGTCTCGAATGAGCCTTTGGAGGATGTCCATGGCAGCAGAGGATGGAGGACATCACAGGAAGGATGCAGGCAAAAGTGTCTCAACCCTGGAGTGGGGAACATCAGGAAGGCTGGAAAACGGCTTGGAGGTTTTTGTATCATAGCATCGATGGGATGACATCTGCGGGGTCTGGTCCGGCTTTTGGAAAGGAATGTAGGGGGCTTACCTTCCCCATGAGGATGTAGAAGAGCAGAGCAAGGACAGAATAGAATTTTACATGCAGTGGGGATGAAGGAAGACAGACTCCCCCCCCCCCTTGCTCCCGACAGAGTGGGTCAGCTTTAAAATGGAAGGAGTGGAAAAGAGATACGGTTTTTATTTGCCTTGGAGGATGAAGAGGACAGTCTCTTCTCTCCCCCCCCCCTGGTCTCCCGCAGAGACCAGGCTGGCTTTGTTATAAGACAGTTTTGTAAGAAAAGGATAGGACCTCCAACTTATATCTATGTGCCATGGGAATTACTAAAAAAGATAGGAATTTTGCCCTGGCTCCCCGCTGGAGCCAATCCAATAGGTGAAGAATGCGGGAGAGGTCAACATTTAAAGCAGTGGCAGAGAAGTTCAGTGAGGCCACTGTCCGGCACTTAAATAGGCAGAGATAGTCCATAAAGGCCAGGGATAGGATTGGCATGCACATGCAGAGTATAGAAACACACAACATTAATAACAGGGGTTTGTG
>NW_024847173.1:0-531 GCF_019175285.1 Sceloporus undulatus
AACTCTGTGGTCGTCATCCGACAGACATTGACCATAGAGTTGCGCTGGAGGAGCTACAAAGGCCTAGTAGAGTATTCTCTCTAGGAATCTTTAGGTCCTCCAGCTCAACTCTGTGGTCATCGTCCGACAGACATTGACCGTAGAGTTGCGCTGGAGGAGCTACAAAGGCCTAGTCGAGTATTCTCTCTAGGAATCTCTAGGTCCTCCAGCTCAACTCTGTGGTCATCGTCCGACAGACATTGACCATAGAGTTGCACTGGACGAGCTACAAAGACCTAGTAGAATATTCTCTCTAGGAATCTTTAGGTCCTCCAGCTCAACTCTGTGGTCATCGTCCGACAGACATTGACCGTAGAGTTGCGCTGGAGGAGCTACAAAGGCCTAGTAGAGTCTTCTCTTCAGGAATCTCTAGGTCTTTCAGTGCAACTTTTAGTTAAAGTTGACCATAGAGTTGCACTGGAGCAGGGCCTAGAGATTCCTAGAGAGAACATACTAATCAAATTGTGAATAGTCAAATCTTCAAAAGTCAAG
>NW_024847173.1:631-1011 GCF_019175285.1 Sceloporus undulatus
TGTGTGTGTGTGTGTATATATATATATATATATATATATAATCTCTCCTCTGTAAATCTCTCTCTCTCTCTCTCTGAATATATAGGAATCATAGAATCGTAGAGTTGGAAGAGACCCCAAGGACCATCCAATCCAACCCCATTCTGCCATGCAGGAAATCCCAATCAAAGCATCCCCAATGACAGATGGCCATCCAGCTTGTGCTTAAAGACCTCCATAGAAGGAGACTCCACTACACTCCGAGATTCCACTATGATCCTGCATTGCAAAATGGGGTTGTATTGGATGGCCCTTATGGTCTCTTCCAACTCTATGATTCTATTTTATATATATACACACACACACACACACACACACACACTGTATATGCACACATACAC
>NW_024847174.1:0-1011 GCF_019175285.1 Sceloporus undulatus
TTTTTTGTGACTCCATTTCCTTTAGAAGCATTGGCCCCAATCTTCCCGCTCCCTTCCCGCCCTCTTCCATTCTGCGCCAGGCCTATCACTACGTCTTATTTTCCGGGTATGGCTTATATTTCACAAATGCTTAAAAATCCTGCTACAGTTTATTTTATGGGCATGACATATTTTCAGGGTACTTCCAATAGCTATGTTGCTGGGTGAGAAATAAAAATAAAGTTGGAAAGATGGAAGGGCTTTCAGAAAAAAACATAAAGAAAAGAAGAACATGGAAGAAGAAAGACAGAGAGGTGATACTATCCACTTTTGGTCCTTAACTCCTTTACTCACTCACCTTTTCCCGTTATCCCATTATTACACCTTATTATCTGTAACTATGTACTGGTATTTCCCTCCTCAAAACAAGCTTACCTTTAAAAATATAGAGTCATAACATCCTAGCTGATCCAGAACTTGCCAAGTCATACTTTTGGACCACAACTGCCTGAATCGTCTCCAAAAATGTAGTTAATCAGTGAAGTATAAAATCAGAGACTCCCATGGCATCCCTAAAGTGAACTTTAAAAAAATGCTCTATAGTCTACAATATTGGTTCATATTGTATTTATCATAAACTCAGAAATGAATAGATTTAACATTTCTATCTCATTTCTGAACCTCTGGTTGGAAGATTGATATATCTTCCTTTGTCTGCTGTTTCTTGTATACTTGATTTCATTAACTACAGGTCAGTTGTTACCACTTTACTTTATCCGCAACAGTATTTCTTGTTGTTAGATTTTTGCTTCCTACTGATTTGGATTCCTTTTCACTTTGACAGATGGTATTCATTCCAGAGTCAGGAAAAAGCCTCTATTCTATTCAGAAAATAAGATCTTCTCAGTTTTTATAGCCTCAATTCTTTTACATTTACTCCTCTGCACCCATAATAATGAAACTGAGAACATACATGCAATATAGTATTGTTGATTTAGAGGTGGAATATCTGTATTAAGAATGAAGATATAT
>NW_024847175.1:0-1011 GCF_019175285.1 Sceloporus undulatus
TTTTCCTATATCTTCCTTCTAGCATTGCTGTTGGCAGAGCATTAAATCGAGCTAAAGATAAAACTCTCCTAAATTTGGGGATTGTGACATGAGATAAGTAGAAAGCTGGGGAAGAGACCACTATATGTCTAGGAAAAGCAGCAATCTCCATCTGGCCTTCAATGTCTAAGATCCTTTGTTTAATAGCCGATTTTGCTTGGTCTATTTCTAGCTTTAGGATGGTATCCCTGGAAAGTCCTAGAAGATTCAATTTCTTGATTATAGCTATTTCCCAAGAGGATTTATGAATGTCTACTAGGATTAATTTCCAGGATTTTTATTTAATTTAAGACAGTATGTGAAGATGTTAATCCACAGAATAGACTCAGTTTTACTAATCCCTGCTTCCTTTCGCAATACAGCATTTGGTACACAGCAAGCTACTTCCTATCAGCTTCTTTCATGATCTAGCTTTCACAAACATACTTAGAGATGGGTATTATGAATCCCCTCCCATTAATGGGACCTTTCTCTCAAGTTCTGAAAGAGCTCCACTGTTTCCCTCTTGGGTTCATTCTGACCTTCTTGGTTTGTTCTCTGCTTTCAGGTTTCTTCTCTGCTTTCCCATAGAATTCTGATTCTATGAGAATATGAGCCAGTCTAATTCTTTTATGTAATGGGAGAGTAGATTTCAGTTGGACATAATGACCATAAGAGTGGTTTGTCAATGAAACCAACAACTTAGACGGGTTGTGCGGTCTCCTCCTCTGGATATATAATAGGCTAGATAGCTATCTGCTGGGGAAGCTGCAGCTGGGATTCCTGCATGGACTCAATGGCCTCTGCGGGACTCAACTCTATAATTCAATGAACTCTGAAGTGGTCCAGATGCCTGTTCTGTGCAATTGGGCTACTTATATGAGGGAGGAAAAGCCCTTACCTGCCATGCCTGGACCTTCTGGAAACCCATCTGGCCACCACTAGTCCCTGTCAACATCCGCTTGGACCTAAATGAAAGGGCAGTGTGTAAGG
>NW_024847176.1:0-1011 GCF_019175285.1 Sceloporus undulatus
ATTGTAAACACTTATTTTTATGTAACAATCCTTATCTTTAGAGCTGAGTTAGCAAACAGTACAAATGAACAACACATTGTATTTCTACAAAATTAATTTTTGTATTATTTTAAAACATATCTTTTGTCTCCAGAAACTGATATCTCTTAAAATACATACTTTTGAAACTGAAACTGTACAAATAAAATTTTGTTAGACTAAACATATTGGCTTTCAGAGACATAAAGGCAAAAGCTATCCACGAGCTTTCAATTTATTGTAGTTGGTGCTCTTGGATTGATAAAACTTAGGAATGGATGCTACACTTGTAACAAGGGGGAAACTAGATACCAAAACACAACTTGTGTGTCAGCAATGTAGTGTCTGTGCTCATTTGCAGATACTGATGTTTGCACACCTGTCTGTGATACAGTGGGATATAGCAAAGAGCTGTGGGCAGACACTTTCACATTCAATACCTTGCCACTACAGTTCAAGGTGCATGCCTGTCTTCAGTCACTGAAGATGTAATGGTAGTAATGTCAGTTGAGGAACGGTCATTGCAAATGTGGTTAAGACTTTGTGAGTATTCACACTGATAGTCTGCAAAGGCTCAAGCTTTTTGCAAGCTCAAGAAGTGTACCTAAGTGCTTTCTCCCATTCCTGCCCTCTTCCCCTGTCTCAAAGAGTGTCTGATAACTCTCTCATTAAATTGAGGAGACAGATAGCAATGGCAGGTGCTTTCCAACCACTGGCAGAGTACTTTTTCCTATCTAGGGTGGATCTGGGATTACCAGTTCTGGGAACTGTTGTATGGATTTTCTGCCAAGGATTCTTGGCCTAGTGAATCCCATTTTGGGAGAAAGGTGGGATATAAATTCGATAAATAAATGATAAAATATCCACAGTGTGTGTACACACACATGTGTGTGTGTAATCTGTCAGAGCCTTGAGAGTACCAATTGCCTGACTTGGTCCCAATATCCAAGCTAAATGATTAGGGTCTCTTGAGAATGAAAAAGAGCAAATTGG
>NW_024847177.1:0-1011 GCF_019175285.1 Sceloporus undulatus
GTGGCCACCTCTGTCAGCTGTGCAATCCTGCAGAGTTACATCAGTCATGCCTTCATCCGTCCTAGCTTTCAACAGGATTCTGACCTTGGTGTAAAATTACCTATGGCATATTACAATTATAGAATTTAAGTATATGTGTGCTTTCAAATGAATGAATGAATTAATTAATTAATTAATAAACTTTAGTTGAAAAAGTCATTTGTAATTAAAGAGATGCCAACAAAAAAAACAACACAGGTGCATTGTAATCTCTTTGGTATAAAATCAGCACTGACAGATTGGGAAGATTTATCCACATATACCAAATTATAGTACATTCTCTGCCTGAAGGTTACGCAAAATGGGAATCTCTGACTGTTTGCAAAAATGGCCCTCAGGAACATTCGAAATATGGATATAAAAAAGTGTAGCTGACAAGATTTCATTACGTTTCCTTGCTTTATTTTATTTTCACATCACATATATTTGTATTTTTTTGGAATGTGTGGGTGTTTGCGTGTACTTCTTTAAATACACACACACACTCCTAGTAAATGGGAAGCCATCTCCTTATGAAGAATAAATGAATGAATAAGATGTTCTCTGACACTTAACAGTTTGTAGCATCATTGCATAACTTGGCCCCTCACCACACACAATATCTGACTTTTCCAGAAAAAAAGTAAATCATGTAATTATACATAAATAAAATTTAAAAACACAATGAAGTGCACAAAGGCATAAATATATATATATACTTGACTACAAGTTGAAAAATTTATGCCCCAAAATTGACCCTAAAATCCTGGGTCAACGTATATATGGGTCAATACAGTAATACTCCTCAGAAAGTTCCTGAAAGAAGTACCACCCCATATTTGAAAGAGCTCCCCAGGCAGGAGTCTGTGTCTGTGTGAAACAGGTGATTGCCATGGAGGGGGGCCACAGCTAACCTGATGGTACTGGGCCAGCCTACTCTCTCTCTCAGAGGCCGAAAGATGACAGTTAGGGAGGGAGGAGCCTCCTTCTTCA
>NW_024847178.1:0-1011 GCF_019175285.1 Sceloporus undulatus
CTGGATTGGACAACAGGTTTGGAATAAGCTTACATGGCCACTTGGATTTGACAAAAGAATTTGGAAGACAGAGAAGCAGTATAAGCATTTATGGCTCTCAGAAAGTTGTTCATCAGACTTGATTAAATTCTGAAAACTGCTTCTTCTTTTTTTTTTAACAGGATGACTAAGCAGTCATTTTCCTTCCAAAATATGCTTCAAAGCATTTCCACAGCAAACCCAGTGGGAGAGAGGAACCGTCTATATATTTTTATCAACTAAGTCTGAAAAAACATGTTTATTTCATTCACCTTTTACAATCCAAAGTCCACATCATTTATAAAAGGAAAATATTTGTTTCCAATATACAGTAGTTCAGGAAGGACTTCCTGTCAATGTCCACTATTCAGGGACATGATCCAAAATTCCAGTCGGTTCAAACTTGCATTCCTCAGCTGATAGCATTAATGCATTATAATTAAATCAGTGAAAGCACTTTGCAGGGCTTGGCATCTATCTTCTATTTACCTATTATAAATAGAATTATTTTCTAGGTCAGTATAAATGTAATAGCATGGACGTACAAATTTGTAGGAAAATATTGCAGTTCACTGGATTGCTATGGAAGTAGAATGGAAAATGGCTGGGTCCCATTTGATATGTTGGCCAAGGGTTTGAGGTCCATACACTTTCATTTTTCTTTATAATTTTTTTTAAGTTTAAAATATGTCAAATTAGTTACATATATGAAAAATTCATTTACAGTTAGCTGACTGCAATTAAAACTTGGTTACATTGTTACATATCACATGCATTAAAAATTTCCCTTATTCTTTATTGAGAAATGATATCCTCCTACTTGAATTTGATTATTAGTAAATTTATATTTACGAATAAAGTAACCATCAACAAGCTCACAATGGTTTTGATTACTATGATATTAGTGTTAGAGAAAAAATCTTTGGGATGGGTGATGTCTCATTCTGCCGGTGGTTCTGAACTGGTACCAACTGGAACAGATGCAGTCTTCTC
>NW_024847179.1:0-1011 GCF_019175285.1 Sceloporus undulatus
CAAAACTTTGACACCCCTTGCACCACTCACGCGGCCGACAAAGCTCCAGCTGTTCCAAGGCCTGATTCAAATGTTCATGCAAACAGGCTTGCGATTTACAAAGAACCTTGCAAATATCACAGTGTTGCTGTGAATCCTTATCATAGTCACACTCTCTCCTTCTGCATGCTGAACACATGTACAAACACCGGTGATTATGGTGATAAAAGCAGTGACAAAGCGCGCAAAATGACCGCGAACCACAGAAACCGTGTATATTTTTAATCCCATAAAAGTGATTATCATGGAGGAACATAAAATAGGTTTTAGGATATCTAGGTTCCTCTGTTTTAAACAAAGACCATCCTTTTTCTCCCCATGAAACAACCTGAATATTAATTCTTAAATGGCGTTCCAGTACAGGCAGATCTGAGAAGGCAACCTTTCTTTGAAAAGACCACCCCAGATCCATATGTAATTTTTGAGCATCAGCTAACAATTCAGCATCGGTACGGTCCTCAGAAGCCATAACCCCCATCAACCCCCCTGCAAAACAGAGATTATGGCATACACCATTGAAATCTATTAGAAAGCGCCTCTTCATCTCCACAATCTTACTAGAGGGTATTGCTTTAAGCAGCCTGCGTGCGCCCGCTCTTGGAGCCCGTATGACGGTAATCATGAGCCTTAAACCCGAATCTATACAAATCTCTGCGTTGCTCTGCAAGAGACTTTCAATATGACTTAGGAAGTGTTCAGCGTTAAATTCGTCTTTTCCTCTCCTAAGAGAGAAAAGAGGATTTTGCAGAACTTGCGATTCCAAGCGCATTTGAACAATATCCCCATCCTCCAACTGACTCAGAAAGCTATCAAGCAGGTCTTGTATTGCTGAGTGTAAAACTTCCACAACTTGAGAGAATGAGTTTATCTGTTCTAGATTATGAAATCTAAATTCGTGTGTGTAAACACTCCCACGGAACCTGGGAATTTCTCTTTGCCAAACCCTGACATTCTCAATGTAGACACTAGGGG
>NW_024847180.1:0-1011 GCF_019175285.1 Sceloporus undulatus
TTTGGTATAAAACTTACTTAAGTTATATTCTTCATTCTGATTCCAGCGACTGCCTTACTGAATAATTTAAAATGCTTGGATCAGCAAAGCTGTAGCTACAAGAGGAGAGGAATGAATTAGCAATAGTGAAAAGCAACAAGAGTATGAGTAATGGCTTGAATGGAAGCCATGAGAGCTGGTTATCACCATTCAGTATAAAATGCAGTCCCTCTGGCTAGAACTGTGCAAATAGATTCCATTTTAGTTCTGTTGACCTTGTTCCAGAGAACTAGGGATGATAACTACAAAGGACCACAGTCAGCTCCAAAAGAGGATAATTTGGAAATATGGATTTAGATCATAACAGAAAAGCAGGTTCATTAGGAGATGGCACAATACACGAGAAACAAGAGGAAAATAAAGACAGTGCAGTAACAACATGAAATATGGACTTTTTTATGTTAGAGCTCAAAACTGACTCCTGCATAAAAGGCTTATGAAACACAAACATTTAAAGATCACACTTACATATAAACTCTTACATTTGAACTGAAATTTCCATTAGTCCCATAGTTAATGCTTACTATGGGCTTTTCAAGACTGATATAAAGAGGTGAGAGCTCTTGCAACAGAGTTTCTCACTTGCTGCTGGATATTGCTAGCTGTTGCTATTTCTATGCCCACTCACAGCCAAAGAACCCAACAAATTCTGTGATACCGCTGGCTATGAAACTAATGTGGGGAGGGAGAGGGGAGAGGGAAGCAGCTGTGACTGTCTCTTCTCCTCTGCAGTTTGCAAGAGCAAGGGAGCAACAAAATTTATTCAGGACACTTCAGGAGAATGTCCCTACTGCCAGTCCCATCCCCTCCACCACAATGAGGAGGAGAAAAAGTGTCCAAGAAGTCCAGTATGATCCATGACATATCCCAGAATTTAAAAACAACAACAACACTGTTTGGGTGGGTGGGAATAAAATGTTGCTGCTGATGCTGGCAACTGCTAGCAAATAATCCAGGACAACAGAAGCATTC
>NW_024847181.1:0-1011 GCF_019175285.1 Sceloporus undulatus
CCAGTGTGACTCCTCTAGCAGCCTCCTGTTGCATGCTGGGATTGGCAGTTTTAAGGAGCTGAACTTCTTTGCCTGAGAATTCTAAATACCCCTCCTTAAAACTGCCAATCCCAGCATGCAACAGGAGGCAGCTAGAGGAGTCACACTGGAATAGTACCTCTTTAAGAGCTCGTCTGATAAACACCCATGTTTGACCTTTCATTACTTGGGAACTAAATCCAGCCTAGACCCAACAGCACACTTGCAAATAGAGGAAGCTTTTATTCACTATTTTCCTAGCAAGAATTCCACCATCTCTGTGAGTCTGCAGAAATAGGTCATCAGAAGAACAGATGCTGATTTGGGAGTTACTCTTAACTAAAGCAGAAAGGCTGCTTAGATAGGTCTTAGCTCACACCATCCCTCCTCCCACCCTCCAAACACAAACTGAAGGCCCATACAGATAGGCCAAAATAAAGCTGCTCAGGGTCACTTTCAAGGTTTGCTGTTTTAATTACACACACACCTTAAGAGGCCATAAGCTGTGCCAAAGCTGCACTCCAGTCCATAGGTCTGGAGCATGGTTTTAGTGGAGTTTCCGGCCTCTTAGAATGTATGCATCCTTTAAACAGCATCTCTCCAAAGTGACTCAAAGCAGCTTTATTTTGGCCTGTTTGTACGGGCTGTGAGTTATAGCTGTGTATGTTCTGATAACTAGACTTTTGGAGCTATTTATTATTATTTTTTTTGGGGGGGGGCAACTTCATAAAATGCTGAGCTATAATTGTGACTTCCCTAAAGCTCTAAAAATAGGATAGGATGGGATGTAAATATACTGGCCTGCTTCATGTTGGTGGGCGAATGTGGCCTGTAGACTAACAGGTAACCCCTAAAGCCATTTTTGTGGCCCATTGATTCCTGATGCCCCCTGCCTGAAAGAATATTCATACCAAATAAATGGCTTTTGTTACTCTAGTACAGGGGTAGGCAACCTGCGGCCCGCGGGCCGGATGCGGCCCAGCGAGGCCTTGG
>NW_024847182.1:0-1011 GCF_019175285.1 Sceloporus undulatus
CTCCTCCCTTTCCCCATTTTCCCTTCTTCCTTCCTTCCTTCCTTCCTCCCTCGCCCCTTCGCCATGGCCACCACCGCCACCAGCACCACCACGGGATCCACGCTGCTCCAGCCGCTCAGCAACGCTGTCCGGCTCCCCATCGACCAGGTGAGGAAGGGAGGGAGGGAAGGGAAGGGAAGGGGAGGAAGGGAGGATGAATGAAGGAGGGAGGGAGGGAAGGAAAGAGGGGAAGAAGGAGGGAAGGAAGGAGGGGAAGGATAGGAAGAGAAAATGGGAAAGGAGGAAGGAAGGGAAGGAAGATGGGAAGGGGGAAGGAAGGGAAGATGGGAAAGAAGAGAAGGGGGGGAAGGAAGAAAGGAAGGAAAGGAGGAATGTGGGAAAGGAGGGAGGAAGGTGGGAAAGGAAATGAAAGGATAGAAGGAAGGGAAGAGAGGAAGGGAAGGGAAAAATAAGGTGGGAAAGAAGGGAGGGAGGAAGGAAAGGAAAATAAAAAAGGAAGAGCGGGAGGGGAAAGGAAAGGAGGAAGGAAGGAAAGGAGGTAGAAGGAAGGGAGTGAGGGAAGGCTGCAAGGGGTCGCATCCCCCGTCTTCCTTTCCCCCAGAATTTCTTCCTTCCTTCCCTTTCCCTCCCCCCCCCCCCCCAATCAAAAAAAGGGAAAAGGATGGCTATTCCCTGAAAGCCCTTCTCGCCCAGAGCTGCCCATCCTTGGTGCTCCCTCCTGCCTTTCTCTGCCAGGCGCCTGGGAAGGGAAGGGTGTGTGTGTGTGTGTGGAGGACGTTGCCCATTCATCCCTGCTCTGTGTGTGCCTCCTCCCTGCAAAATGGAGGACCTTTAAGAAAAATGGAGGACGTGCCCCAATAAAAGCTAAAAAAACCACTCACAGAAATGTATATCCATGCTTCTAAGTCATGCTCCCAATGGAGGACATTTTGGAAGGACAGAAGGCTGAAATGGAGGACATGTCCTGGAAAAGGAGGACATCCAGTCACTCCTGGGTGGGTATGGGGGGGG
>NW_024847183.1:0-1011 GCF_019175285.1 Sceloporus undulatus
TACAGACTGCCAAAATAAAGCTGCTTCGGGTCTCTTTGGAGGCATGCTATTTAAATGATACATGGGTCCTAAGAGTCCGGAGGTCGCGCCAAAGCCCCACTCCATTCCTAAGCACTGGAGTGCAGCTTTGGTGCAGCTTCCGGATTCTTAGGATGCATGCATCATTTAAACAGCATACCTCCAAAGAGACCTGAAGCAGCTTTATTTTGGCAGTCTGTAACAGGTCATAGTTTTCTTTTTCAATGTATACTCTTGTTTAGCACACCTCTGTTCTACATCTGTTTAGCCTTAAAAAGGCTAAAAAGGCCAATGCAATTTTAGGCTGCATCAATAGAAGTATAGTGTCTAGATCAAGGGAAGTAATAGTCCCAATTCTATTCTGCTTTGGTCAGGCGTCACCTGGAATACTGTGTCCAGTTCTGGGCACCACAATTCAAAAAGGTCTTTGAGAAACTGGAGCGTGTCCAAAGGAAGGCGACTAAAATGGTGAAGGGTCTGGAAACCATGCCCTATGAGGAATGGCTTAGGGAGCTGGGGATGTTTAGCCTGGAGAAGAGAAGGATAAGAGGTGATATGATAGCCCTGTTTAAATATATTGAGGAGGGAGCAAGCTTGTTTTCTGCTGCTCCAGAGAACAGGATCCAGAACAATGGATGCAAGCTGCAGGAGAAGAGATTCCACTTAAACATTAGGAGGAACAGTAGAGTCTCTTTCCTTGGAGGTCTTTAAACTGACCATGGGATTGCCACTGGTATTTCCCTAAGTTTACTGAAATTAGCTTTGTTATAGTCTAGAATGCATGTCTGACAATGTGTGGCTTACCCTTTCTGCTGTGTATCAAACTCCAGGAGAACATGACCACTCTCAACTAAAGATCCTGCTACTTCCACCCTATTAACCAGGTCATCAGTCTTGGTTGGGATCCAATCTAAAATAGCTGATCCCCTTACTGCCTCTTCTGCCTTCTGAACAATGAAATTGTCTGCAAGGCAAGTGAAGAATGAATTTTTT
>NW_024847184.1:0-1011 GCF_019175285.1 Sceloporus undulatus
CAAGTTCCCAGGATAAAGAAATGCTCCACTTTCCTGACACCCAGCTCCAGTTACTTTTTATTGTTTAGACCTCTTCTCTAGGCTGCTTTGCTGTACTTTCCTTTCTGGCTTTGCTTTTTACAAGGCTATCTATACCATCTGTATTGAGAATCAAGGGACAGTTCAACACTGGCCTCTTCCTTGGGATGCGGCCTTTTCCTCCTCTGCTTTACTTCCCATCTGCCTTTACATCCAACAGTCTCTAGACTCTGAGTAAGAACAAATTGGTGACCATTTGTAGGCATATGTTTTTGCTTTTCTCCTTTGATTTGAAACTGCTAGTCCCAGAAAACACTTGCTCTGTGTCTTTTCTTCAATAAAGCTTTGCTTCAGCAAATAATTTCCTCTTGTGGTTTTTATTCTTCTTGGCCAAATCTACACCATCAGCATCTGGATTCCTATCTGCCATAATCTTATGTTGGGGAGGGATTCAGAAAAGGGATATGCAAAATGTAGAGAGAGATTTAGAAAATGTACACATACATTTCTTTGTGTTTTTCACTTGTTTCTTTTTTAAGAGATCAGGGATAATTTTAATCTGACCTTTTGGTGGGGTTGCTTTCAGTGGAAATAACAAGGAGGATTTACCTGTAATGAAATATCAGTACCCAAAGAACTTGCCAAAGGTTAATTTACAATCTGCTTGTCCAGAGAGGAATGGACAAAAGGTATCCATATTCTGCCCAAATGAGAGCCCTGTATGTCTGTGAATAGTTTGCAAAGCCAGAAGCTTCTCTCTTTTGAAAAGAGGCCAGCTGACCTTGGATTCTAGCTAGAGGTTACTTGGTATTCACGCAGCCAGCAGCATTGGCAGCAAAACGTGTGTGATAATATAAGGATACACCCTGAATTAGAATTGAATTCAGCAGAGGTAACTTGCTTTTTTTAGCGGTGTCTTAAATTCCTAGGATTCAATTCCCTTGGGCAAGTCACACAATCTCAGCCTCTTTGGAAGGCAATGGCTAACCTTCT
>NW_024847185.1:0-628 GCF_019175285.1 Sceloporus undulatus
CAGCAGAGTGGCAAGGCTGATCAGCACAGCTGAAGCTCATTGGCTCAAGGACACTTCAGTGTCCAAGTGCACGTAGCCATGGATGATGAAACATGTGTCTGGATTGCACAGGAGACACATGACATGGTTACACAGCTGAACTCACTGGGTTTGGGAGACCACATGGTCTGGAGACTATAGCGGGATACAGACTTCCGCTTTGCGGCGGTCTCCCGCCGGCGCCATTTGCTCCGTGCGGGAGCCGCAGCAGCCAAACCGTGCAGTTCCCGCGCAGAGCAAAAAAGAAGCTCCATTTCGGAGCTACTTTTTGCGGCGCCTCTATGATGTCGCGAGGCGCCACTGGCGCATTCGCGATGTCATAGGCACCGTGACACGTCTGGACGCTATGCATCCAGTACGTAAAGATGGCGGCGCCCATGTGGAAGGGGCACCGCCATCTTGTACGTATTCTATATGTACTAGGGTTAGGGGTGTGTGGAAGCACCGCCCCTTCCTAACCCTAGTACGTATAGAATACTTACTATATGGCGGTTTGTATCCCGCCTATATAAACCCAGGGGTTGCAAGGGATAGCTTGTGGGTTTGAAGTAGGAGTTGGATTGGTATGTTTTGGAGTTTTAGAGATCTG
>NW_024847185.1:728-1011 GCF_019175285.1 Sceloporus undulatus
ATAGCACTGTGAATAAAGAGCACTTTGGGGACTTTGTTTCTCTGGTGGTTTATCAGAAGAAGCTACAGCATCGGTTTGCTGTATGTCCCCGGAGGTTCCTGCATTGCTGCAGTTCCTGGAAGACATCCAGTTGCTGTCATCCCAATTGGACTTTGGAGCCACGCTTCAGCTTCTGGAAATTGCCAGCTCTGCTACAAGGGTCTGATTTAACCCCAGGACTCGTTGGAGTTGCTGACAGTGGTTGTTGGACCCCAGCAGTTGTGCATATTTCTCAGCATTCTGA
>NW_024847186.1:0-1011 GCF_019175285.1 Sceloporus undulatus
GGGGGATTAGGGGATGAGGAATTGTAGAGGGTCCTGGTTATGTCCCCATAGCTAGATGTGAAATGAGTGCCCCATAAATAAATAAATAAATAAATAAATAAATAATGTGCTGAAACCTCCAGAGTTCACCAGTGCTTTTCCCCAGCATCAGCCCCTTTCCCAAGAAGGCTGTATCCACACTATAGAAATAAAGTACTTTGACACCGCTGAAACCTTTCAGTGCTAAAGAATCCTGGGATTTTACCTTTGTGACACTTAGCCTTCTGTGACAGATAGCTGATGCCACAATGAACTACAAATCCCAGAATTCCATAGGCAGGAACTCGGAGAGTTAATGCGGTTTCGAACTGGATTATTTCTGAAGTGCGGATACAGTCGGTTTTAAAAGGATAGAAGCACCTAATTCATCTTTTTACCCTCCTAATAATAGTTTTCCTTTAAAAAAAATAAGTAGTTTGTCTTTTTTTTTTTATTAAAGTATTTCCACTATACAATACATACTATATCATACATCATAAACACTTTTCTTTCAAGAATTACAATAAATCCCCACAACCCATCTGTTCATTTTGTGTTTAAATTTAAATCTTTATCGTTTCTTTAAGACTTCCTTTCCCATTAGTAACTGGAATTTTTTTTTTACCTCTAATACCTGTTTCTACTTTTTGTACTTCATGTGACTCTTATATTCCATTTAGAATTATTTATATTATAGTTTCCTCCCACGCTATAATACACTTATTAATACATACTAATATATAGATTTAGAGAGAGATCTACTTCTCTAATCAGAAATTTTAATATTCTCCCTCCTTTGTATCAACCTAATTCTTAAATGAAAATAAAACAAATGGAGTTTCTCCTTACAACAGTATTCTTAATACTTGTACTTGTTATCCAGATCCCTCCTTAAATTTGATCCGTCCATTTTACAAGCTCTAAACAATTTAAAATTTATAAAATTTATAAAAAAAATAAGTAGTTTGTCTTAATGTCTAATCCTTATTTTTG
>NW_024847187.1:0-1011 GCF_019175285.1 Sceloporus undulatus
CGAAAAATTCGTAAGCTGGGTAATTCGTATCCCGGGGTACCACTGTACTATGAACTACCACTGTAACTCCTACTTTAATAACCAAACCCTAATATTTTTACCCTTAGTGACAGAACTCTTATACACTGTTTCTGACACACAATGGACCAGTCTCTTGCAAGTAACATCAGCCTGAGGTTGCAATGGGCCAGTCTCAGTCCTTCAGGTAAAGAGCACCACCCTGAAGTCACAATAGCACCGTTTCAATTCTTCAGGCAAGGAACTTGAGGCTGAGATCACAATGGGCCAGTCTCAATCCTTCAGGCAAGTAGCATCAGCCTCAGGTTGCAATGGTCACATCTCAAACCTTCAGGTAAGCAGCATTAGCCTAAATTCACAATCGTCCCATCTCATTGCTGCAGGCAAGGAGCATCCGTCTTAGGTCGCAATGGGCCAGTCTCATTCAGGTAAACAGCACCAGCTTGAAGTCACAATATGTCATGAATCCATTTATTCATTCATTTATTCATTTAGGGATTCATGCCATGAGGGTTATAGGTTTAGGTTTAGATTAGAGTTGAAATAGATGAGATTTATGGTGGGTTAAAATAATAACTTTTAATATGTGCTTTAATAGAAGATACTAGAAAGAGGTAGAGAGATCATGGCTAAAGAATCTGTCATCTTAAGATAATCAGTCATGTTAAGATAACTGTCATCCTTCGGCCTGGAAGGGAGAGAATAGGCTGGCCCAGCTCCACCAGGGCTAGCCTGAAGATAGAGGCTCCTCCTTCCATAACTGTTATCCTTCGGCTTGAGAGGGAGAGAATAGGCTGGCCCAGCTCCACCAGGGCTAGCCTGAAGATAGAGGCTCCTCCCTCCATAACTGTTATCCTTAGGCTTGAGAGGGAGAGAATAGGCTGGCCCAGCTCCACCAGGGCTAGCCTGAAGATAGAGGCTCCTCCCTCCATAACTGTTATCCTTAGGCTTGAGAGGGAGAGAATAGGCTGGCCCAGCTCCACCAGGGCTAGC
>NW_024847188.1:0-1011 GCF_019175285.1 Sceloporus undulatus
AGACAGAGAAATGGGTGCAAACTCCAGGAAAAGAGATTCCCCCCCCCCTCAGCATTTTCCCTTTTCCCCTTCTTCCCATTTTGTGTCACTTTCAGGTCTCTTTTCTTCCGCTTCCAGAGGGAGAGCTAAATTCGTTTAATTCTTTTAAATTCTATTTTAATGTCTATTTTCATATGTTTTAATTATATTTTTTAAATTTGTAATCTGAGTTGTGTACTTTTATGGGGGGTTTAATGGGATAATAATTATAATAATAATCAATCTCTTGTCAACAAAACCACAGAGTCTTATGAAAACAAAGACTAACAGAGATCCAAAACACACTGAATAAAGACTCCAGTTTGGGACTGCTTTCCCTGCCCTGGCTCAATGCTAGGGAATTCTGGGAACTGTAGTTTTGTGAGACATTTAGCCTTCTTTGTCACAGAGCTCTGGTGCCACAGTAAACTACAATCCCCAGGACTGTCTATTACTGAACAAAGGCAGTTAAAATGAACTCTACGTGGATTATTTCTGCCATGTGATTTGGACCTCTATTAGTCTTTGAAGTTCCACAAGGCTTTTGGATTTGAAGGGAAGAGTCTTATCATCATCATCATCATGACCATGATGATCATCTTAATCCTCATTTCAGCACTGCGTTTTGCACCAGACTTCACTGGGATTCAACTTCATGAAAATGGGGCCAGGATTGCAGTCCTAGGGTTGGTCCCAGCCTTCTTCATTCCCAAATAAGTCAATGGGAGAAGGGCTGGGTGGGACTCATGTCTCTCAGTGATTTCAATGGGTCTACTTCTTTTCTTTTTTATTCTAATACTCTACCTAAAATCATATTGTACAGACGATCGCAGAGGAATAAGTACAGCAATAAATCAATAACAACAATAGTAAATGCAACATTGAAATGCCTATAGATCTATATTCTTGCATTTCCTCCTGGTTTGTTGTTAACTTTCTGAAAGCTTAATAAATTGTTATTATTACATTTTTGAGACTCCATTATAAACATTT
>NW_024847189.1:0-1011 GCF_019175285.1 Sceloporus undulatus
AGCCCTCCAGATGTTCTTGGACTGCAACTCCCATCAGCCGTAGCCCATATAGCCAATGATAGCAGCTGCAGTTCAACAACATATGGACAGCCACAAAGTTCTTACTCCTGATTTATTAGGACTATTGTTGCCAGGTTTCCAAAACAGCAGTAAACAGACAGTCAAATTCATGACATGTGGAGATGACAGTCAGAAAGTAGCTATTAACATTAACATTATTATGTTTTTCCTAAATAGAAAATTAAAATATTGATTACAGTGAACTTAATCATGTGTTTAAAAAGGACTCTCCTGGACCTAAGATGGCAAAGGAAGCCCCTAAAACATGATAGCAATGCCCCCCTTTTGGGGGCAAAAGAATTACTGTATTATTATTTGTAGTAGTGGGTGCAATGAGGATGCGGACCTTCCAAGGAGGACCCTAGCCTTCTAATAGTTGCTTACCCCTGCTCTAACCACTACAGACATTGCTCTTTATAAAACAGGGTCAATTTTTCAGTATACACATGAAGGATCACAATACCAGTCTCCAATTCTGCATCCATTTCATCTCACTAAATTCTGGCAGGGAGATGGGTGGATATTTTTGGTGAGGAAATTTGAATTAGGATCAGCTAGTAAGCCTCTAAAATTAAGACCAGATGATGCTTTCCCCAAAACTGACAGCATTCCTGCTCCCAACATCAGAAAACAATCCGACTCTGGCTAGAAAGTATGATGGCGGCGAAGGAATTTCCCCACAACCTTCTGTTACCATTATGTTGTTGTTCTGCTATATTATATAGGCTGAGTCTTCCTTATCCAAAATGCTTGGGATCAGAAGTGTTTTGGATTTTTGGGGATTTATTAATATTTGCATATACAGTGGTATCTGCTGGGGTTTGGTTCCAGGACCCCCCGTGGATACCAAAATCAAATCCCATTATAGACAATGGGGTAGCAAAATGGTATCCCTTATATAAACCAGCAAAATCAAAGTTGTTATTGTTTGGAATATACGGGGGGGGGGGG
>NW_024847190.1:0-1011 GCF_019175285.1 Sceloporus undulatus
AAAGCCCTAAATGGCTTGGGCCCAGGATTCCTGAAGGACCGCCTCTCCCCATACATTCCGCCTCGCACCCTCAGAACATCTGGGCAGCAACTCCTGAAGGTGCCTGGGGCTAAGTTGGCTGTCACAGCCAGAAGATCCTTTTCCACAGCTGCCCCAGCCCTTTGGAATACGCTGCCCATGGAGCTCCGCTCATCTACCACCCTGGCCCAATTTAGGAAGGGTCTCAAAACCTTCCTATTTAATCAGGCATTCCCCGACTAAGTATCCTGTGGGCCTCCCTCCTCTCTCGTGGCCGTGAGGTTGGGCTAAGGGTTTTTTTATTGTTTTTAAGGATTGTTGTTTATGTGTTTTTAACCTGTATGCTGTTTGCACTTTGGTGCATTTTGTTAGCCGCCCTGATCTTTTGGAAGGGCGGGATACAAATAAAATTTTTATTATTATTATTATTACACGCTACTTCTTTACACAGGCTGTCCTATTAAATTCAGTGGCATAAAATCTCTATCTTAAGCTTTGCATTAAGCTGCTCCTTCCACTGAAGTAAGTAGGGAAGATTTTGCAAACTGATTCTTTTTGTCATTGAAATGTTCTATAAGGTATCTATAAGGAACTTTCTCTGGGGCATTTTGTGTTCTCAGATCACCTGTTCTTCATACACATTTGTTCCTACATGAAAAATTAGAAAGAACATGTCTTTGTGTGTACATTTTTACCTCAAGTCTCTCATGCTTTTCTCCTGCAGGTTCTGCACCAGCATCATTGCTCAGGATAGTAAGGGACATATATACCATGGTCGGAATATGGATTACGCCTTTGGAGATATTTTACGCAAGACCACCATTGATGTGAATTTTGTACAGAATGGGCAGGTATAATGCAGAATTTGGAAGTAGCTAAAAACTATGGCGAGAGACATAAGAAAGTTGTACATGTTGACAGCTGTATTTATTGGACAGAACAAGAACAGAAGGGACAATTGCATTTCAGAACCATCTGTCCAGGTTTGGGTAA
>NW_024847191.1:0-302 GCF_019175285.1 Sceloporus undulatus
GGAGTCCTCCCAGGCTTGGCTGGGGCTTGGGAGACGCTGTCTCCTAGACCCCAGCGAGGCCTTGGACAAGGTTTTAAAATGTAGGACTTTTTTTTTTAATTTCCTGGCCAGGAAACAAACAAACAAAAAAAAGTCCTACATTTTTAAACCATGTCCTACATTTCTCCCGTTTTGGAGGTCCCCAGGGATGGCAACTCTATGTGGGTCTATCTGCTGGTCCTCCTCTGTAAGGTTGTTGTGAAGGGAAAGATATGCATATGGGGGGGGTACCTAATCCAGATCCTGTGGGCCTTTAAGCCTAG
>NW_024847191.1:402-1011 GCF_019175285.1 Sceloporus undulatus
CTGGCAGGCCTCGCTGCCCTCCTCCTCCACCTCGGGGAGGCGGGGAGTAAGAAGAGGGCAGCGAGGCCTGCGTGGGGCGCAGGAGGCAAAGCTGGAGGCGGTGCCTCCCCGCGCGCCCGCGCCACCCTCCTCCTCCGACCCCTCTCCCCCAGGCCGCGCGGAGGAGGCGAAGGTGCAAGGAGGCAGCATCTCCTCCGTGTGAGGAGGGTGAGAGGAGGCAGGGGAAGGTGGCACGGGTGCGCGGGGAGGCGGGGGATTCCCCCGGGATTCCCCCACCGAGAGGCCCTGGCTGGGGCTCCGCGATCGCGGAGTCCTCCCAGGCTTGGCTGGGGCTTGGGAGACGCTGTCTCCTAGACCCCAGCGAGGCCTTGGACAAGGTTTTAAAATGTAGGACTTTTTTTTTTAATTTCCTGGCCAGGAAACAAACAAACAAAAAAAAGTCCTACATTTTTAAACCATGTCCTACATTTCTCCCGTTTTGGAGGTCCCCAGGGATGGCAACTCTATGTGGGTCTATCTGCTGGTCCTCCTCTGTAAGGTTGTTGTGAAGGGAAAGATATGCATATGGGGGGGGTACCTAATCCAGATCCTGTGGGCCTTTAAGCCTAG
>NW_024847192.1:0-1011 GCF_019175285.1 Sceloporus undulatus
ATAAAGGCTATATATATATATATATATATATATATATATATATATATATATATATATATGAATTGCACAATTCAGGAGCCGTGTCTGTTGCCTCTCTGCTCCTTAGTTTCTCTATAGCCGTGGAGTCTTTTTTGCTCCTCCATTTTCTTTGAAGAGCTTGAGTATGATTAGGCTTTAATTTCAAACCTAGTGACAACATTCCTTTTCTTCATAAAAACCAGAGTGTAGATGTTCTGCCAGCTTTGTTCCCTCCGCTCTTGAAATGTTCATGAACATTCACTGCTGTTGCAAAAGCTCAGGCAATCAGTGTCAGAAGTTTTGCCATCACAAACACAATACAACATTGCACCTAGAATTAAGGACTAAACTCTACATCCCACTGCAGTTACATAGAGCATGGCACTGGAATCTTGATAGCCATACCTTTTGGTGCAGTGGTATGTGTGAGAGAGTGAATGAATGGTTGAGTTGCAGAGAAGGGGATAAGAGGCTTAACCATACCACCCAAATGTCCTGATTTGGCAGGGACAGCACCAATTAATCTTTTATCATCCCATTTTTTCAACTGATTTTAAAATGTCCCAGTTTCTCTCTCTCCCTCTTACTTCCTCCCTTTGTCTTCAACTTTCCTTAGTTGGTGCAAACTGAGGTCAAGGTGCAGCAGTAGTTTACACTCAGGTAGCTCATTGGGAGAGACAAGGAGGGCAGGGGTGAAATCTTGTCCTTTCCAGTAGACTCAGGCAAAAGCACATTGCTGCAGCCTCTCCTAGCCTGTCTATCATTCCTCCTAATAGCTTTTGTCATCTTGACTACACTGATGTTGCGTGGCCCTGGATTTCATGTGTGAAATGTTGGAGAGGATGGACTTAACTCTTCTTCCCTCCATTGTTTACATCCTGAACGCTGTTGGTTTTTGCCCCACCACAACTTTAAATCCAGATTTGCAATGGAAACATGGGTTCACGATTCCCTGGTGGATCAAGGGTGGAGGAGGAAATCTGTGAACAGAAG
>NW_024847193.1:0-1011 GCF_019175285.1 Sceloporus undulatus
CTCTTTGGAGGTATGCTATTTAAATGATGCATGGGTCCTAAGAGTCCGGAGGTCGCACCAAAGCCACACTCCATTCCTAAGCACCGGAGTGCAGCTTTTGGTGCAGCTTCCGAATTCTTAGGATGCATGCATCATTTAAACAGCATACCTCCAAAGAGAACCAAAGCAGCTTTATTTTGGCAATCTGTAACACGTTTTTTCCCTTCAAGGTTTTAAATAGACCATAAATAGTTGTTTCAGCAGACCTTAGATAGCATTAGTTGTGTGTGTGTGTGTTTGCTTTATTTTGCTGTTTTATTATGTACTTATCGTGTGGTTTTATTCCATTGTCCTTACTGTACGCTTTCTTGGAGAGCTTGTCTTTAACGTAGCTTATAAATAATTAAAACAAATTAAAAATAACTTGTGGTTTTACTGTCATGACATCAATATCAAATGCAGACAAAAGAAAACAATGACGCGTGGGAATAAATAACAGCTTTACTTTGTGGCTTGTACAACCTTCATAACAGGCTTTCTGCCGCTGGCATGGGAGCGTCCTGGGAAGAAGGGTAGTTGACTATCATCTTAGGGACATTTTCAGTACAGTATGACCCCAGTATGTGCAGTTTCATTTGTTTTTTGTCTGAAGAAACAGATCCTCTGTAAGCATTTTTTTAGGTCCTCCAATGCGATTCTAATGTATGCTTCTGCCAGACATCGGGCTGCAAGTCATTCATTTTAATAGGTTTTGTATTATCTGGTAAGTCTGGGAATGTGTCCATCGTGAATGCATACTGATGTTCAGATAAGTTATGTTTACCTTTTTAATAAGTGTATCCTATTCTATTAAATTTTCTTTTGATTCTTCTTAATCTTAAGGATTGGTACTTTATTTTATTATATTGTAGGTATGTTTTGTTTGTTTGTTTGTTTAGAATACATTCTGATGGTCTAAAGATATTTAAAATAAATACAAATAAATATAAACTATCTCGCAGTCTTAAACGGCAGTGACAAAATGATCAACCA
>NW_024847194.1:0-1011 GCF_019175285.1 Sceloporus undulatus
CCCCCCTGTTCCATTCCATTCTCATTCCTGCAAGCCATACGATAAGCTTGTGTCTTTTCATTGGTGGGTGAAACTTTTTTTGTTTCAGTAGGCTTTCAGAAACTAACTGCAAAGTTTTTTTTAAAGTAGACTGCTTAATTTTGTTTAATGGCCATGTTCTAAGTGGCTTTAGACAATTGAATTATATTCTAATAACAACTTTTTGTGTTTTAACTGTGTGTTTTTATTGTGGTCTTAACTACAGTGGTACCCCGGGATACGAATTACCCAGGTTACGAATTTTTCGGGTTACGAAAAAATCCCATAGGGATTTATTGTTTCGGCTTACGAAGGTTTCTTCGGGTTACGAAAAAACCTCGGCGCTATTTTCCGCCACCGGAGGGCAGCAGAGAGCTATTTTTCCATTAGCGCCTATGGCAATTCGGCTTACGAAGGTTTTTCGGGTTACGAAATTAGCCGCGGAACGAATTAATTTCGTAACCCGAGGTACCACTGTATTAACTAATGTGTCCCAGCTCAGGGAAAAGGCATGATATAAATGAATAAAACAACGTTGTTGTTTTTCAGCATCCTTTTGGGTTGTTCAATAACAAAACTGCTCTTATGTAGGAGAGGAAGATCAAAATATACTGTATATATTTGCATACAAGTTGACCTCACGTATAAGTCAGGGGAAGATTTCAGGGTCAAAATAATGGATTTTGATATGACCCATGGATAAGTTGAGGGTAAACTTAGGGGGCTATAAGGAAGGATAGAAAGAGGAAAATACAACTTCCATTCTTCCTTTTCCTTTTCTGGATCTCTCCTGACCACCTAACACCAATTCCCAGGTGCTGGAGGAGAAGTTTTAACATTGGATTGAGAAGGGAAGCAAGTGGTGTCAAATGTGAAGTTTCTTCCATGAGAAGAGGAGGCTTGTAAATCGGACTGGGAAGGGAAGCAAGTGATATTAAATGTGGAGTTTCTTCCATGCGAAGAGGTGGCTGGCAAATCGAACTGGGGGGGGGG
>NW_024847195.1:0-1011 GCF_019175285.1 Sceloporus undulatus
TATTAAAAAGCAATTATTATTCTTTCAGATAGAAACTTTGGGCCAAAACAAATGGCCCTAAAGGGGCAGCATGACACTGCCCCTTTGAGTACCAGATCGGGGGGGGGGGGGGGCAGCAACCATATGCCATGGCCTCATTCTGGCTATTTGCCAGTTCAAAAAGAAGCGGCAAAATGTCGTTCCTTTTTGAGCTGGCAAAGGGGCACCATTTCAGCCACCGCTGCAGTTTTACAGCACTCCTGCAGGGTGCGGTGTATAGATGCCACACCGCCAAACTGTCGCAATGCCACCTGCTGGCTGGGCAGGTGGGTGGCATGACAGTGGCATGTGCATCATCTAAATGTCATGCCCCCACACCGCCCCCAAGCCAGCATTTACTGATAGTCTGTTTGGGACCTTTGTTATCTGCCCTTCTGTTTTCTCTCTACACACTGTCCTTAGGTAAACTCATTAGTTCATTAGCTCTTTTGGTTTTTCCTACCATCTGTTTCCCGATGACACTCAGTTGTATCTTTCCAACCCCGACCTTTCTCCAAGGCTTGAACAGCAAGTTTCATCATGTCTCACAGCTGTCTCGCAGTGGATGTGCCATCGGCGTTTGAAGCTCAACATGTCCAAGACAGAGCTTCTTGTCTTTCCTCCTAAGCCCATCCTTCAATACTCCTTTTCGGTCTCTGTGGACAACATTTTTATTCAACCAGCCCAGCAAGCCCTCAGTCTTGGTTTTATCTTTGATTCTTCTCTGTCGTGTATCTCTCAGATCCAGACCACAGTCAAGGCTTGTAGATTCTTTTTATACAATATTGCCAAAATCCGACCATATCTCTCCACCTCTACTGCCAAGATCCTGGTCCATGCCCTAGTGATCTCACGACTTGATTACTGTAATGTCCTCCTGGCTGGGCTTCCTCTTTCTCACCTCCGTCCTTTAATCTCTGTCCAGCATTCAGCTGCACGCAGTATCACATCTGCCCACCGCTCTGACCACATCTCTCCTGTGTTGGCATCCCT
>NW_024847196.1:0-1011 GCF_019175285.1 Sceloporus undulatus
GCGGCCTCTTGCTCTGAGCAAAGGAGTGACTCGCACCCTAAACCGGCTGAAACAAACATCTTTTAGAGAGGCAGATTAAACTGGAGCAAGTGCATCATCTCCAATTAGCCACTGAGCCCTTCCAGAACCTGAATGTTGAGCTTCCATATTTAGATTCTGCTCAAATGCGTCCCGACCAAAACCCAAGCCTGAGGAACTGTACCCATAAAGTGGAAGAACATGCCTGCCTAGCAAAGATTCATAGAGCAGGGGTGCGTAATTGGATGGGGACCGGGGCTAATTCCCTCCCCACAGCCCAATCCATGTGGCTGCACCCACCCACCCAAACATGCACAAGCTCAAATCCCTTTGTCTTCCTCTGCAGTCCTTCTCAAAATGGCACGAGGAAGTAATGTAGTGTCACTTCTTGTCACCATTTTGAGAGGGTCTACGCAGGGACCGTGTTGAGAACGACTATGGAGAGACCATTTTGGGCACATTCCTTGAGCTATACAAGAGTAAACGATTGCCCCAGCTGTCACATGGGGCTGCAGTTTTAGTCCACTCAGACATGGCAGTTTTGGATACAGTACAACATAAATTTCTAACAAGATCTCTGGATGTCCCCAAATTTGCACTCAAGGTTGTTATACATATGGAATCCGCACGCTGCTCAGTTAAAATGTTGGCTCAGAAAACAGCCATTTATTATTAACTCAAAATAATTGTTCAGCTAGTTTCCCCTTTAGTCTCAATGGCATATGAAGAAATGGGTCCAGTCTTATGGGTACAAAAATCTGTTATCTTATATCCAGATTGGGAGTTTCAACAAGCTGTTTGGTTGCAAAAGGATATAATGGGGCCCAACTAGAAACTGCAAGGCATTTAGCGGTTATTGATTTCCAGGAAAATGCTACATTAGTGGATAATTGTCTTTCTGTCACTTTGTATAAGAATTTCACCATTTATCCTGGTAAATTGCCATGTTATCTAGCCTTTCCTTGTCCATACAACTGAAGTTCCCTTTAACTA
>NW_024847197.1:0-1011 GCF_019175285.1 Sceloporus undulatus
TGGGTTTAAGTTTGAACTTTGAAGGCCCTATCCAGGTGCTGAAGCCCATCCCCATAATAACGTCTTTGAAGTTTAGACTAAACCCCAGAGCAGATTCACCAGCCCACTGACATCTGAGCCAATTGCTCTCATTGACATCAGATCCACTGTAATCATTCAATGTACAGTCATAGCATATTTTGCAATGGGATTTCTGATTCTGTACCTCATTCCTGAATGAGGAAACTATTTTGGCTCTGTATTAAAAGTATAAAAATAGAATGGGAAAGCCATGCTGCTTTTGCATGATTAATGTGACATGGCAGTGAGCTGCCCCTGAGGGCTTCAGGCAATCCCTTAAAGCTTTCCTAGTTTTACTAATAACCTACTCCCTGCTGACAAATGAAGTCAGCTTTGTGAAGCAATGAGGAAGCAGGTTGGAGTTGTCATCAGAGAGAGAGAGAGACATTGGGGGGATTTTCTTAAAAGGCCAAGGCCTCCTGTTGCCTGAAGAATAGGATGGGGGGAAATCCTACCACAACTACCTCACTGGGTCTTAACATCATCCTACTCCAAAGCTCAGCTTCTGGGCCTGCTTATCATGGCCTAAATACCCAAAAGGCACCAGATCCCATCTGGTTTTGGAAGCTAAGCAGAATCAGCCCTGGTTAGTACTTGGATGGGATACCGCCAACAAATAGCAGTCACAGTAGGCTATATTTTAGAGGAAGAAACCATCAAAAACACCTTTGAGTATTCTTTCCCAACAAAAATCCTAGGGATCACCATAAGTCGACAGATGATTTAAAGGTGCACACACACACACACACACACACACACACACACACACACACACACGTCTGTTTATCAGGGTAGGCCCAGCAGTCATGCACAAAAGAGACATCTCCCCCCTCATGTAACAGATACTAGGAGTCAGTAACTCTTTGAATTCCCATAGCCTTTTCCTTCTTGGAGGAAAAAGCTGTATACTCCACACCAGGGGTAGGCAACCTGCAGCCCGCAGGCCGGATG
>NW_024847198.1:0-1011 GCF_019175285.1 Sceloporus undulatus
TGTTTGTAGGTTTTAAAGCAGACAAGAGCCTTGGCCTCTTATATCTTCCACAACAGTTCTTCACACATGTCCCCTTGTATCCTGCTTGGAATGTTCTACTCCAAATTATCTTCTTTTTTAGAAGAGCTTCCATGATTATGAAAAGTCTGGACTCAGCTTCTGATGAGAAACAATGCTCATTGGTCCCAGTATAGTCTTTGTTGTCCAGTTGGAAGGCTTGGACTTAGTATTTTTGTTGGATTTGGTATATTCTTATAACTCATACACACACACACAGGAAACTGGCTAGTATTCATTTGATGTCTGCTCACTCTTTGTGAAATGTGAACAGAAGGAACAGCAGGACTGGTACTTTGGCCGTATTTCCCTGAGACTCTGTATGCATGATTCTGCTATTACAGTAGACTCTACTCTTGTTAGTGCATTTTTAACATGCTTGTTTGGATTACTCCTGTACTAAATGCTTCTTTTTATCACATTTCCCTCCCTCCCCCATTTAATCCTGGGAATACATGTCTATTTTGCCATTATGTTGAATATTGGTCCACGTCTAATACTCAGTAGTAACTCCTTGACTTCATAGCTTTGTTCTAGGTGCTATTATAATCACACCCAAACTCAGAAGAGAGGCACAGGCACTTACCAATTCAAGGTATCCCGGAGCAAGTTTTTGGATGCTATACAGTACAAATGTGCCCCCTTGTTCACAGAGTCATACATAAAAGCCAATGATGAACCATTTTCTTGGTGATTTGCAGTTTTGTCAAGATTTTCTCAGGGGTGGTGGGTTCCTGTCCGTCAGTTCCCCCTTCCTTTTTTCCAAGTCACTGCTTCCCTCTTGCTTGACCTCTCCTTCTGTGCCCTGTCATCACAACTGCTCAGAGAAAGACCACAACTGCCCAGAGGAAGTGGAAGCAACACTGACTTCTCATATTTTTGCATGCTTTTAGAGGTTGGGTGAGCAGGCAACAACAATGAAAAGCAGGAGGCTCTAGAGCAAGGGTGGGCAAC
>NW_024847199.1:0-1011 GCF_019175285.1 Sceloporus undulatus
TAACTGCCCTGGCTCAGTGCTAGGGAATTCTGGGAAATGTAGTTTTGTGAAACATTGAGCCTTCTCTTCCTGAGACCTCTGGGGCCACAATAAACTCCAGTTCCCAGGATTCCCTAGTACTGGGCGAGGGCAGTTAAAGCGTTCTCAAACTGGACTATTGCTGCCGTGTGTTTTGGACCTTATTTGGCCGCAAATTGTCCATAGCCTGCAATGCATCTCCTAATTCTGTTGGCAGCCTCTCCCTCCCAACACTTTCTCTTTCCCCCCCCAAAACCAGCACAAAGCTGGCAGATGGAAAGAGGTTTTGAAACAGCATTTAAATCTGCCATATTTGTTTTTAAAAGACTAAATGTCCCAAAGTCTATTATCAGTTTCGTAGCTATTATTACAGAAAGATGTAGAGTATAAACTCCTCAATTACCTTGATTTTCTGTAGTGAGATGGGCTTTTCCAACTGACTCACTGTGATGATCTCCGGTGGTCCAAGCAGCCAAACTGCAGCCCTGGAATGATAATGATAATGATAATGATAATCATAATCATAATAGTTTTATACACCACTATCTTCAGCCAAAAGGCTATCAGAGTGTCTTACAAATTGTTAATTAGACATTTAGACATTATGGCTCTCAGCCCAGAAGACCCTTAACTTCCTGAAATCACACTGCCATCATCCAGTGAATTATAAAAGGTTTTCCCTTAACCTACACTGGGACCAGTTAAGGAACCTTATTTCTACTTCTTTACTGATCTTCCCAAGCATCAACTGAGCCAAAACACATGTGAAAAGAGCGTCAAGTAGTAGATACTCCAAGGAGGAATTTATTATAAGTAACAAAATATTACTAAAATCAAACAAGATATTAAGAGTCTTGCAGGTACAATATTTGTAAGTATACAATGTTCAATTCATACAAGCTATTAAAGAAATAAATAGACCTAAACGTCCAATTCTGAGACTAAGTTCCAAGATCCACTCTTTAACTCTCTCTCTCGATCTCCAACCGACAC
>NW_024847200.1:0-1011 GCF_019175285.1 Sceloporus undulatus
CTCTTTACTGCACCTATGATTCCACTTTTAATTGTCTTGGATGATGCAGTTTGGTGAGGGGCACTTAAAATTCTCAGCTAGAGTGCTCTACAAATCCCAGCATTCCATAAGATACAGCCATGGCAGTTAAAGTGAAATCATAGTGCTATACTTGTGTTGTCTGAGCTGCAGCAAAACCCTGCCATAATAAGTTCTTTACCTGCTGGGAGAAAGACAAGAGCAAGAGAGTGTTGAGTTTTAGAACAGTTTCCAATCTCTGTAAAAGGTCTTATTCAACATTATGATTGTAGCATTCAGAGCAAGCTGAATTTTTATGCAATGGCAGTTTTACAATGAGCACTAAATTATGGTATCCCATAATGGATATACCTAAGGCGCATGACCTCATCAGGTATCTCCAAGAACAGGCACAGTTGCTTTACCAGCCTCAGCTGTTCAAACACATCACTAACCACTGTAAAAAACCAAAATTCAGCATGTGTGTGTATGCACCTTCATAGAATCATAGAATCATAGAGTTGGAAGAGACTGCAAGGGCTATCCAGTCCAACCTCGTGCCATCCAGGAATCTAAATCAAAGCATCCCTGGCAGATGGCCATCCAGCCACTGTTTAAAGACCTCCAAGGAAGGAGACTCCACTACACTCTGAGGGAGTTTGTTCCACTGTTGTTCCACTGTTCAAGTTGCCTGTTGTCTTATGAAAACCTCATGAATAGGATTTACTTAGGCAAAGAATACAGTCACCCATCCAAGCCCATGGACCTGAAATCTGCAAACTTGATTATCTGCGGAAGGGCTTGATTATCTGCGAGTCTCCTAACTCGTGTGTGTGTGGGTCCAGAATGGATCCCTTGTGAGTTAGGAGGGGGGAATGTACTCATTTGTGTTTTTGCCAGTTTATTCCCCTGAAATATAGCATAAAACATCTGATATTTGTTGGTCTCCCTTTTAAATAATAACCAGAGCTGACCCTGTTTAGCGTCCAGAATCAGACAGGATCTGATGCTTTT
>NW_024847201.1:0-1011 GCF_019175285.1 Sceloporus undulatus
CGAGTGAGTTTGCTCCACTGTTGAACAGCCTTTACTGTCAGGAAGTTTCTCCTAATGTTGAGGTGGAATCTCTTTTCCTGCAGCTTGCATCCATTGCTCCGGGTCTTAGTCTCTGGAGCAGCAGAAAACAAGCTTGTTCCCTCCTCAATATGACATCCCTTCAAGTATTTAAACAGTGTTATCATATTACCTCTTAACCTTCTCTTCTCCAGGCTAAACCTCCCCAGCTCCCTAAGTCATTCCTCATAGGGCATGGTTTCCAGATCCTTCACTATTTTGGTCACTCTCCTTTGGACACGCTCCAGTTTCTCAATGTCCCTTTTGAATTGTGGTGCCCAGAACTGGTCACAGTATTCCAGGTGGGGCCTGACCAGAGGAGAATAGAGTGGCACTATTACTTCTCTTGATCTAGACACTATACTTCTGTTGAAGCAGCCTAAAATTGCATTAGCCTTTTTAGCTGCCACATCGCACTGTTGACTCATGTTCAACTTGTGGTCTACTTGGACTCTCAGATCCCTTTCACACATAGTTTCCTTCAGCCAGGTGTCCCCCATTCTATATCTGGTGATTTCATCCCCCCCCCCCCCCCCCCCCACCCCCTAAGGGGACTTGCTTAAATTTGTCCATGTTGAAATTCATTTTGTTAGCTTTGGTCCAGCTCTCTAATCTATTAAGGTCATTCTGAATTTTGATCCTGTCCTCAGGGGTATTAGGTACTCATCCTAATTTGGTGTCGTCGGCAAATTTGATAAGTATACCTCCAATTCTGTCATCCATGTCATTGATAAAGAAGTTGAATAACACTAGGCCCAGGACAGAACCCTGTGGGACCATCACACTGCTGCATCACACTGTTGACTCATGTTCAACTTGTTGTCTACTTGGACTCCCAGATCCCATTCACATGTAGCCTCATTCAGTCAGGTGTCCCCCATCCTATATCTGTGCATTTTGTTTTTCTGTCCTATGTGCAGTACCTTACATTTCTCTGTATTCTCATATGATGTG
>NW_024847202.1:0-1011 GCF_019175285.1 Sceloporus undulatus
CAAAGACAAGCTAATGCCCTTGCATTGTCACAGTGATCCAGATCTACCAGTTGCTCTATGCAACAGCAATTTGCTAGAAGTTCCTGTGTGATGCAGAAGTGCTGTTTCAAGAAACATTGCTTTCAGTGCCTCTCTTATAAGAACATTATGGGATCCGTCTGAATCCACCCACCCCACCAACATAATGTTATTCTGGCATTACAGCAAGGCCAATGAGAGCCTTTTTTCTGTATTTTATGCAAACTTGAATATTCTTTTATGATTAATACAGAGTGATTTTGGGGGGCCTTTTTGGGCTATGTGGCCATGTTCTAGAAGAGTTTATTCCTGACGTTTTGCCAGCATCTGTGGCTGACATCTTCAGAGAATGCTGGCATGGAAGAAAGTTGTGTGTGTGTGTGTGTGTGTGTGTGTGTGTACGCGCGCGCGCACACACACACACACACAGTGTGATCCTAGGTAGGGAGGAGTGAACAGAACAATACATAGATTAACATGGAAATCACTCCTCCCTACCTAGGTTCATACAATGTGTGTGTGTTTATCCAACTCTATTCCATGCCAGCATTCTCTGAACATGCCAGCCACAGATGCTAGTGAAACATTAGGAATAAACTCTTCTAGAACATGGCCACATTGCCCAAAAAACCCACAAAAACTATGGATGCCAGCCATGAAAGCCTTTGACTTCAAGTACAGAGTGATGCAAAAAGAATGCTGCAAAACTCAATAAAAATAGCTTTACTTTTGCCCCATTCTTTTTGAATCAGCCGGTATAGCTAGAACTGAACTTTGAAAGTTGATGTGCCAACTGTTTTAGATCAACAATTACAAATATTTCAGCTTTTCTTGAAGTTACAAAGAGTATTTTGTCAGGGAAAACCAGTCAGCTACCAAGACAAGAGTGCAGTTTACTACTGGCATGCAACCTCCATTTACTTTCAGTGCTGGACTTCTCTGAGAGTTGTCCATTATTCATGTTAGTGATTAGTGCTGATTTGGAAGCACTGA
>NW_024847203.1:0-1011 GCF_019175285.1 Sceloporus undulatus
GTCTGTTCCTGGCTTCCACAAGGAAGTCTTTGTTGTTTCAGTGAGTCTCCAAGGTGCAGTTATAAGATCTCTCTAGATACTGGTTCCACAGACCAACAGGGCTATAGCTTTGAATTCTACCACTGAGAGAAGCACCCAGTTTAGCTGAATGGAATGGAAATTCCTCAGCCTCTTCAAGAAACTTGCCCAGATATAGACAGACATCTTTTTTCTCATTAAATGCACCTGAGGAAGTAGATTGAAGTCCAGGAAAGCTCAGGCTGCCCACTTCTTTCTCCCATAATGGTAGAATTGAAAGATATAGCTGTGTTAATCTGTAGAATCAGTACATAGAGAGATCTTGTAGCACCATTGAGACTAACTGAAAGAAAGAAGTTGGCAGCATGAGCTTTCCTAAGCTTCAGTCTACTTCTTCAGATGCATTACATCTGAGGAAGCAGACTGAAGCCTAGGAAAGCTGATGCTGCCAATTGCTTTCTTTCCGTGAGTCTCAAAGGTGCTGCAAGGTCTCTCTCCCTCCTCCTGATCCCGCAGAGCAACCGGGCTCTAGCTTTGAGTCCTGGCACCAGAGGGGTGGAGGAAGGCAGGATGCCAGCTTGAGGAGGGCTACTCTTGCTGCTTGTGCCCAGGCATCCCTCCCCGCCCCCCGTGAAAGAGAACCAGAGCCAAGATGGGCAGGAGGAGGGGAGCTCCGCCTGGCCACTGGCCGCAGGAGGGAGCCGGGCCAGAAGAAGAAGAAGAAGCAGCAGCCCAGGAGGAGGAGGAGAGCTCTGGCTCCCTGCGGTCGCGCCGGAGCCGAAGCTGCTTTTGCGGCTGCAGGAGGAGAGGAAGAAGGAGGAGGAGGAGGAGAAGCAACTAGGGCAGAAAGTCTTTGGTTGCTTGCTACCTTTAGAGGCGGAGAAGAGGCCCTAAGAAGGAGGGCCAGATCTACCTCCTCTGCTGCAAAGTAAGGGCGCACAAGGCCCGCTTTTGGAGAGGTGGGGGGGACCCGATTTGGAGGAGTGGGAGGCT
>NW_024847204.1:0-1011 GCF_019175285.1 Sceloporus undulatus
GCTGCCTCAGTGACGACCCTCTCCTGGAGTTTTCCTTGCAAGACATATTCAGAAGAGATTCAAGCTCTGGTTTCCCAGAATCCAACAAGCAGACCACTACACAATGCTCCTTCTTTTGTTGTTAGTATGTGCCTTCAAAGTCATCACACGGCACCTGAAATGCAAGCCAGGTGTCCCGCCACAAGCTCTCTTGCCATCCCCATTCCACCTGGAAGAGAGAGTTGGTCTGTCTTATGCTGCTGGGAGGACCTGAACCCAAGCCTTCACACTGCAAGGAAGGAGATTCCACCTCAACCTTAGTAAAAAATCTGCTTACTGTAAGAGCTACTCAACATGGAATACAGCCCCTTGGAGGGTGGTGGACTCTCCTCTTTGGAGGCCTTTAAACAGAACCAGGATGGGCATCTGTCAGGGGTGCATATTCCTGTATGGGGTTGAACTGGATGGCCTTCAGTGTCTCTTCCAACCCCATAAGTCTATGAATGTAGAATTTTTACTATAAATTCTGGGTAGACGTTTCCTTCTCTTTTGAGAAGTGCATCACAATGGTCTAAATGGAATTGCTAGTCCCAACCAGAGTGGATCATTGAAAGTGATGAGTGGATCTAGGAGTCCATCAAGCAGGATTAGGACCAGCTTTGAAGGGGCCCAAATGAAGGCCTGCCTCACTCCAGACGATGCAAAAGGCTGCCAAGAAAGCAAAGGAGACCACCTTCCATTACCCTCTTGAAACAGAAGCTGGGTGAAACACATTCAATAAAGCAAACAATCATTAAAAGAGGGATTTTATGGGCGAACACAAAGCTATTATCAGGGACTTGTGGGGACTGTCAAAACCCCAGAGGACAGAATGCAATGAGGCCAAGAGTGTGATAAATTGAAGGAAGAGACTGATATTAAGACACAAAAATTCAGTGAAGATGACAGTAAAGGATTTGGGAGACAAGTGTTGCACAAATAGATAGAAGGTGGGATTGCTGCTGAGAAAGACCTGGAGGAGTCAGGAGATTA
>NW_024847205.1:0-1011 GCF_019175285.1 Sceloporus undulatus
AGGAGTGGCTTTTAAACTCACCACTCCTGCCATGCCCTCCTGCTGCTACCTGGCCTCTGCTGCCTTCTGTGCCCCTGGTGGAGTTGGGGGAAGAGGGAAGGCTTGTTTCTGGCTTGACTGCTGGTCTTCCTGAGGGCTGCAGGAGTGGCTTTTAAACTCACCACTCCTGCCATGCCCTCCTGCTGCTGCCTGGTCTGCTGTCTGCTGTGACCCTGGTGTAGTTGTGGGAAGAGGGAACGCTTGCTTCTGGCTTGGCTGCTGGTCTTCATGAGGGTTGCAGGAGTGGCTTTTGAAGCTTACCACTCCTGCCATGCCCTCCTGCTGTTGCCTGGCCTGTGCTGCCTTCTGTGTTCTTGGTGGAGTTGGGAAAAGAGGGAAGGCTTGCTTCTGGCTTGGTTGTTGGTCTTGCTTGTTGGTCTTGCTTGTAGCTTGGCTGCTGGTCTTCCTGAGGGCTGCACGAGTGGCTTTTAAACTCACCACTCCTGCTATGCCCTCCTGCTGCAACCAGGCCTCTGCTGCCTTCTGTGCCCTTGGTGGAGTTGGGGGAAGAGGGAACGCTTGCTTCTGGCTTGGCTGCTGGTCTTCCTGAGGGCTGGAGGAGTGGCTTTTGAAACTTATCACTCCTGCCATGCCCTCCTGCTGCTGCCTGGTCTGCTGTCTGCTGTGACCCTGGTGTAGTTGTGGGAAGAGGGAACGCTTGCTTCTGGCTTGGCTGCTGGTCTTCATGAGGGTTGCAGGAGTGGCTTTTGAAGCTTACCACTCCTGCCATGCCGTCCTGCTGCTGCCTGGCCTTTGCTGCCTTCTGTGTCCTTGGTGGAGTTGGGAAAAGAGGGAAGGCTTGCTTCTGGCTTGGTTGTTGGTCTTGCTTGTTGGTCTTGCTTGTAGCTTGGCTGCTGGTCTTCCTGAGGGCTGCACGAGTGGCTTTTAAACTCACCACTCCTGCTATGCCCTCCTGCTGCAACCAGGCCTCTGCTGCCTTCTGTGCCCTTGGTGGAGTTGGGGGAAGAGGGA
>NW_024847206.1:0-1011 GCF_019175285.1 Sceloporus undulatus
ATGTTGGTTGTGGCTTTCCTAGAATATCACATATAAATGTTGCAGAAGCAGCCTATTTCCTGAGATATCGGAAATGAAGACACACAATCAGTGAATGTGGGGATGTGAGACCCCTGTCATATACTTGGGGGAAAATGGTGAAAGACTGAGTAAGAAAACTCTTGGAGTGACAAACAGGAAACTGAAAATGGGACAAGCAACTGATATAGTTGAGCACAGTGTTGTAAAGAAAACACCTGTAGATAGCCAGAATGATTAGACACTGAATGGAGTAATTTTCTTTTTTTTACTTTCCCCAATACTAGTTGTTATAAGGTTTTAAGACAGTTCAAAGAAAGTGAATGTGAAGGCCCCTTCAAGATATAGCTCTTCACTTTTATCATTTACACATTGGGATTACAAACAGGCAGAAGTGGAGAGCTGGGTTTTGCATATATGACTAATTAAATGCCAATCAGTAGAATGTGTTTAGTGCCCATCATAATGATGGGCATTTCATTATAGGGATTTATCTTTCAATGTGTTAGAGTATTATATATTTTAATAATATTTTACTTAATTTTTAAAACATAAATGCAAAAGGAGAGAGAGAGAGAGAGCAACAGTAGAAGATGAAGAAGATAGGGACAAAAAAGAAAGAAGAAAAGGGAGGAAGAGAAAATGATCATACAATAGGTATAGTAGGCTAAGCATATATATTAATATAAGCTAACTACATATCCAATAAAATGTACTTGGAATGGTCATTTGTAGACTACCTATCTGTGTGTGACTAATATATTAAGAGTTTCTAACTGCTGAGGTGGTGAACACTAGACTTTCTAGCCTTGGAATTTGAGTCTTTCAATTTGAGTCTTTCAACTACTGTACAGTATGTAGGATCTAACCACACCACCAGTTAAGTTCAAAGTCTCAGGAATATGGTTTAAAAGTACATGCATATCAAAACCTATCAGAATATTCCCCTCTCCCCAATACAAAATCAACACACTGTGATATTTAGAGCTTTAT
>NW_024847207.1:0-1010 GCF_019175285.1 Sceloporus undulatus
GGCTTACCACACACTTCTGCGGTTGCGGCTTTTCACTCCGTCATCTTACTGGACATCCCTTGAGACGTCAGATCTGCCTGGACTCCCTTCTGAGCCTGGATGGGCAGGTCTCACCAGTGCCCAGGAGTGCATTTGAACATGTTAAACTTATGTGCCATCTGCGTCCATTCCTTGAGACATCAGATCTGCCTGGACTCCACTCTGAGCCTAGATGCCCATGGCTCAGCAGTTCCCAGGAGTGCATTTAGACAACAAACTTATGCGCCATCTGAGTCCATTCCTTCAGACTTCAGATCTGCCTGGACGTCTCTCTGAGCCTAGATGCCCATGACACAGCAGTTGCCAGGAATGCATTTGCACATCTTAAACTTATGTGCCATCTGAGTCCATTCCTTGAGACTTCAGATCTGCCTGGACTTTTCTCTGAGCCTGGATGCCCATGACTCCATATTTGCCAGGAGTGTATTTGCACATCTTAAAGTTATGTGGCATCTGAGTCCATTCCTTGAGACTTCAGATCTGCCTGGACTTCTCTCTGAGCCTGGATGCCCATGACTCTACATTTGCCAGGAGTGCATTTGCACATCTTAAACTTATGTGCCATCTGAGTCCATTCCTTGAGACTTCAGATCTGCCTGGACTTCTCTCTGAGCCTGGATGCCCATGACACAGCAGTTGCCAGGAGTGCATTTGCACATCTTAAACCTATGTGCCATCTGAGTCCATTCCTTGAGACTTCAGATCTTCCTGGACTCCTCTCTGACCCTGGATGCCCAGGTTTTGGCAGTTGCCAGGATTGCATTTGCACATCTTAAATTTATGTGTCATCTGTGTCCGTTACTTGACACATCAGATCCGCCTGGATTCCTCTCTGAGCCCGGATGCTCAGGTCTCAGCAGTGCCTAGGTTTGCATTTGATCATCTTAAACTTATGTGCCATCTGCGTCCGTTAGTTGAGACCTCAGATCTGCCTGGACTCCTCTCACAGCCTGGATGCCCAGGTCTTGGCA
>NW_024847208.1:0-1010 GCF_019175285.1 Sceloporus undulatus
GTAGTTTGTTTTGGCATGAGAGCTCTCTGTCAGAGAAGGCTAAGTGTCCAAAGGTAAAATCCCAGGATTCCATAGCACTGAGTGGTTAAAGCGCTGTCAAAGTGGCTTATTTCTATAGTGCGGATGGAGCCTTCTTGGGAAAGGGGCTGATGCTGGGGAAAAGAGGAGGAATGCAGGAGGAAAGGAGGACAGCTGGATGGACGGAGGGCCACCTGCAGCTGGACTGACCTTCCTGAGCGGTCAAGACCTGATCTGGGTTGTGGACAATGGGCACTTTAAATATTAATATTAATATCCTTCACTATTGATTGTAATTAAGGAGGGGATCAGGTTCCTCCTTTCAATAGCATCAGGAAAATATTTAGGTGTTGTTAAGTTTGGAAATCCTGTTTGGGGTCCCTTCCGACTTTAGGGCCCTTTCCCTGAAGGCCTCAAACTGCTAACTGCCAAGCACTGAGGCAGAGTGAGCCATTTTGTGTCCTGGCAGCCATTTTGTGTCGCGGTGGCCTTTTTCGCTTCTGTCAGCCATTTTGTGTTCCGGAGGCCATTTTGTGCGGGGAATAATGTTCCGGAACATTCTCTGAAGCCTCAGTTGAACATGTCAGGAAATGACATGGATGTGGCCACTAGGTGGAGCTGTTGTGCGAGTTATATACAGCTCTAGTGGCAGTTATATGTGTCAGCATTCGATCAGTGCATCATCGGAATGTTGATGCAACTGTCAACTGTCCTTCCTAACTGTCATTGAGAGACAGAGTGAGACAGTTGGTGTGTGAGAGCAACTGCCTCTCTGTGGATGGTGTTACTGTGGCTGTGTCACAGGTTGTGTTATTATTGTTGGTTGATGTAAATAGTGTGTATTAGAGACGGTTGTCCAATACACTGTGTATATATATTTTGTACATATTGCAAACAAAGATTAAAGTCCTTGTGAAGAGTGAAGGCTTGTTCTGTAGTTATTTTTCAAGCCTGGAGCTCAAGGCCGTTTCCAGTGGTGAAGGAATATTTCC
>NW_024847209.1:0-209 GCF_019175285.1 Sceloporus undulatus
CCTGCCTTTGTATTGTGGCTAAAAACTACCTCCTAGAAGCTGAAGGGAGGGTCTTCCATTTGGCAGTTTGCCCTCCTCCGTCCGCAGAAGACTGACTTCCCAAGTGGCCTTTACAGGTGGTCTTTCGTCTTGTCAGCCTCCTGGGCTGAGGCTCCTGGTGGATTGCCATAACTGTCCACTAAAACCTGTGACAAAATGTAGGACAAATT
>NW_024847209.1:309-1010 GCF_019175285.1 Sceloporus undulatus
GTGTGGCTTTGGAGCGACCTCCAGACTCTTAGGACCCATGCATCATTTAAAGAGCATACCTCCAAAGAGACCCGAAGCAGCTTTATTTTGGCAGTCTGTAACAGGCCTACGACAACCCTGCCGGCTCCTGGTGGCTCTGGAACCCTGGGTTCAGTCCAGTGGCAACAGAGCCCCCCACGTGGACCGCCATGGCCCCAGAGAAGTCTGGCCACAAGAAACGGATAGTGAAGGTGACCATCAACATGATGATGAGCAGAGAGCCCTTCCAGAGATCCAGGTGCAAATGTCAAGGTCCTGCTCATGTGTTGTTGGATGGCAAGCTTCAGCAAAAGAGAGTCAAAGTCTAGGAGGAACTTCCTGAGAGTAAGAGCTGTTTGGCACTGGAAGACATTGCCTTGGAGTGTAATGGAGTCTCCTTCTTTGGAGGCTGTCTTTAAACGGAGGCTGGATGTTCATCTGTCAATTGGGCTGTTTTGATGGAGAGTTCCTGCATGGCAGAAGAAGAAGGGGCTTGGACTGGATCAGGGCCCTTCTTGGGGTTCTTCCAACTCTAGGATCCTATGAAATCCAAACAGTGTATTATTCATTATAAGACTTTAAATCTGTAACTGTCTAAAAATAATAATAAATAAGAAGCTTGTCGCTTGAGGGCTTTGAAAACTTTGGGTTTTCTTGGGCTACTGCAGCTTTTCCCAGAATCC
>NW_024847210.1:0-1010 GCF_019175285.1 Sceloporus undulatus
CACAATACTTAATATTTCAAGGAATACGAAATTTACAAAATGTATCTGAAGAGCACATAGAAGGCTTAGTATTCAAAAGAGTATTGTAGAAAAGGTGTATTTTTGTAGTGTCTTTGAGACTAAGGGTACATTTACACTAGAGTAATAATGCTATTTGACACCACATCCTATGGAATCCAATGGAATTTGTAGTTTTACATAGTCTTTGGCTCTCTTTACCAAGGAATGCTTCTGCCTCACAAAACTACAAATCCCAGGAGTCTGTAGGATGGAGCCATGGCAGTTAAAGTGGTTTTCTGTCCTCAGCGAAGATGCAGAGACAGAAACTGAGAGGAAGGAAGGAAGGAAGGAAGGAAGGAAGGTAGTGGCAGCACAAGGTAGTGCATGGGAGGACCTAGAGATTCCTAGAGAGAACACTCCTCTAGGCATTTGTATGCCCTACGGCAGTGGTTCCCAACCTGTGGGTCGGGACCCCTTTGGGGGTCGAAGGACCCTTTCACGGGGGTCGCCTGAGACCATCGGAAAACACCTATTTGCATGTAGCAATGAAAATAATTGTATGGTCGGGGGTCGCCACAACATGAGGAACTGTATTAAAGGGTCGCGGCATTAGAAAGGTTGGGAACCACTGTCCTACGGTATGATACTATGGTTAATCTCCAGCAGGTGTTGAACATAAGAGTTGTGCTGGAGGACCTAGAAATTCCTAGACTGCTGTTATTTCAGATAAAATAAAACCAGTGTGCTTTGATTTGCCTTTTCCCCACGATCTCAAAGGTCCTGTGCCCCTAAGCCCAGGGAATCTGGGTGTAGGTGAAATAGGAAAAGGCAGAAAGAGGAGAGGAGAGCTGCATTGGGAGGAAAGCGTGGGCACCGCAGGGACTTGAACCCCATTCCTGGAAACCAGGAGTGCCAACCACCAGCGCCTTTTGCTTTTTTCTGGCAATGCAACAAGGAGAAAAACAAAACCCGAGAGAACACAGAGAGGAGTGTTCTCTCAGGAAAAAGAA
>NW_024847211.1:0-1010 GCF_019175285.1 Sceloporus undulatus
AGCAGCAGTGTTGGTCTCACCTGAGAGGCTTCAAAGGTCTGAATTCACTGTCACTGGAGGCAACAGTCTTATTCATACTTACTTTGGGGTAATCTTCACTGAATTCATTGAGCCTTGCTTCTGAATAAACCCATATAGTACAGGGCTGCACAACTAATTCATTTTGTTATTTTTTAAAAAAATATAGCTTACTTTTTTGGAAGTAAAGGGAACTTTTAGCAGGAGGTAATCAGCACAATTATCCTTTTATTTTTTAAAAATAACTTTGCCTACATAGCAAATTCTACACAGGAAAAGAGGGGCCTTTATTGTTATAAACTAGGATCTAGAAAACTTATAAAAATATTTTTTACCTAGGTGGGATTAATTTTAGCAACACTGTCTTCATTCATTATATTTGAAATATTTGTCACAAGACAAAAACATTTTTAAAACTTTAAAATAAGAATTTAGAAACAATTAAAATCAACTAGTTAAAACATTATAAAATCGACACAAAATACATATAAAAGTTAAAAACATAACTAAAACACACACCCCATATAAAAACCACCCTGTCGTGATTTTATCCTCTCTGCGGATTCAACTATATAAGATAGTGAGAGAAATATCCTCTCCCAGCCCAGGATTTCCTCTGCCCCATTGGATTCGCCCCTTTTCACTCGCTGCCCCTCAAGCCTGGAACCTTCTTACCCCGCGAGCAAGAGCCATCACTTCTTTAACCAGCTTCAAAACGGAGTTGAAGACCATCCTGTTCACAGAAGTGTTCCCAGGCATTGCATAATTGTCACTTGCTATTTGATGTTCTTTTGTTGCCTCTTTATCATTTCCTGTATTGCTATGTATTTTATATGTATTATCCTACTAGAGAGGCAGGCTAGCTCCAACAGGCCTCCCTGGAAGAAGATTACCCATCCATTAAGAAGCCAAGCCCTCCCTCCAGTCCATCTCCCCTGATCCAGGCCTCGGAGTTAGAGAAGAACTGCTGGCCCTCATCCCCTTCCCCACCA
>NW_024847212.1:0-1010 GCF_019175285.1 Sceloporus undulatus
TGTAGCTTGCATCCATTGCTCCGGGTCCTGTTCTCTGAAGCAGCAGAAAACAAGCTTGCTCCCTCCTCAATGTGACATCCTTTCAAACATTTAAACAGGGCTATCATATCACCTCTTAACCTTCTCTTCTCCAGGCTAAACATCCCCAGCTCCCTGAGTCGTTCCTCATAGGGCAAGGTTTCCAGACCTTTCACCATTTTAGTCGCCCTCCTCTGGACACGCTCCAGTTTCTCAATGTCCTTGAGAACACTGAGGTAGCACCCACTAGCCAAAGCGACACAAATTATGCAACATATATACAGTCGGCCCTCACCTTACGCGGGGATCTGTTCCGGATCCCGCCGCGTAAGGCAAATTCTGCCTATGCTCGAGCCCCAGTGGAAACAATGGGGCTCGTGCGCAGCGATGTGGTGGCGCAGCAGTGCACGGGGCGCAACAGGCGCGCGCGCCCATTCAATTGAATGGGACGCGCTGCCCCTTCCGCCCCGCGGCTTGAGCGCGTACGCTCAAGTCCGCGTAAAGTGCACCCGCGTATGACGCAGGCGCGATGTGTGTGTGTGTGTGTGTGTGTGTGTGTATACACACTTTTCTTCAAAGGTAAAATATGTACAGTATGTGAAGGTTTGTAACTTTTTCTTTGATTCCTTAGCTCTCTCTCTCTCTCTCTCTCTCTCTCTCTCTCTCTTTTTTTTTTTTTTTTTACAAAAACAGCTTTACCAGCTTAAGTGCTTTAGCCAATACTTCTCTTCATAACCTTTTTTTTAAAAAGAGTGATCATAAAGGAAGAAAGAGGAAAGAAAAACAGTCAAACATTTTCTATAATAAGAACTTCCCAACAGAAAGGGTCACATCAGGAAATGGCAAAAAGTGCTTTGCTCCAGAGGCTCTTTTTCACATAACAAAAAGCTCACATGCCGCTTAATGCAATGGCTGGTGTAGCAATGGGAGAGTGTTTAAAATGTAGTATTAAAATCATGTTCAACATAACAATTGTACATTTTTGTACCTTA
>NW_024847213.1:0-1010 GCF_019175285.1 Sceloporus undulatus
GGATGCCTCCTCTCCTTTGGTCCCCGCGCTCTTGCTGAATCTGCAATGCACAGACACAGCTGTCGCCGCTGCCACCGCTGTCCCCCTGCCATCCCCCATCACCTCCCTTGTACATATGTAAATATTTAAAGTTTTAGCGTTTTTTTATTATTATGTGAAAATGGCGCAGGAATGTGTGTAGGAGTTCACTTTAAATTCCAAACTTTCCACAATTCTAGCAGCGCATGCGTACATATTGCTCTAGGGTTAGGGTTAGGGCACTATATAGAAAAGAAGCGGGAAAAAGTGGCACCTTTTTAATGCTGCTTCTTCCCGCTTGGGGCGTGTGGGCGGCGTGTTCATGGCGGCATTCAGGTAAGGGCCGTCTGAAGGCTATACCTTCATGACGTCATGAACACACCCCTTTTTGCCCGTCTGTATCCCGCCTATATCTTTAATCTCTCTCTCTCTCCAGGTTCTTTCCCTACAGTCTTTAAACGTGTCTTAGTTTCCCCTATCCTGAAAAAACCTTCTCTTGACCCCTATTCTTTGTCTAGCTATCGTTGGATTTCTCTTCCTCTTTTTCTGGTTTTGGAGTGGGTCCTTTATTCTTGCTGTCTTGAGTTTCTTGAAGCCAACTCCATTCTTGATCCCTTTCAGTCTGGTTTCCGCCCACGGCATTCTACAGAGACAGCTCTCACTAAGATCTCGGATGATCTTTTATATGGGCCAAGGCTAATGGCCTTTACTCTGTTTTCATTCTTCTTGATTTGTCTGTGGCCTTTGACACCATTGATTCTATTTGATATACTTTCTGACCTTGGGTTCTCAGACTCTGTTCTTGACTGGTTTAGATCTTATTAAAGCCCTACATGGCTTGGGCCCGAGTTACTTGAAGGAACGCCTCTCCCTACATAATCCACCCCGCACTCTCAGAATATCAGGGAAGAATTTATTAGAACACCATAAATCCAGGCTAACAATAACTTCTCATAGATAATTTATGGCCACAGCCCCCAAATTATGGAATA
>NW_024847214.1:0-704 GCF_019175285.1 Sceloporus undulatus
AATAGACGGTTCCCTGCCCTCAGGCTTACAATCTAAAAGACACGACACAAAAGGAGAAGGGAATGGTGAGGGGGGGAAGGATCAGGTCCAGCATTCTTCTCTCCCTCTGAGGCCTGGACCAAGGCAGATGGACCGGAGGGAGGGCTCTTCTTCTTCAGGCTAGCCCTGGTGAAGCTGGGCCTGCCTGGTCAACTTCCTCATAGGCCCGAAGATGACAGTTAAGGAGAGAGGAGCCTCTTTCTTCAGGCTAGCCCCAATGGAGCTGGGCCAGTCTATTCTCTCCCTCACAGGAAAAAAGATGACAGTTAAGGAGGGAGGAGCCACTTACTTCAGGCTAGCCCCGATGGAGCTGAGCTGGCCTAGTCAACTCCCTCATAGGCCAGAAGATGATAGTTATGGAGGGAGGGTCTCTTCTTCCAGGCTATCCCTGATGTAGCTGGGCCTGCCTGGTCAACTCCCTCATAGGCTAGAAGATGACAGTTATGGAGGGAGGGGTCTCTTCTTCCAGGCTAGCCCTGATGGAGCTGACAGTTACAGATCATCACCATAACTGTCCCTCCTGACAGTTATGGAGGGAGGGGACAGTTATGGAGATGATGTAAGAAACTAAGTACTGTCTATGAAACTAAGTACTGAATATGAAACTAAGTACTGTCCGTACTACAAGAGCGTACACATGTGTACACACATATTGTTATGCTGAT
>NW_024847214.1:804-1010 GCF_019175285.1 Sceloporus undulatus
AATAGACGGTTCCCTGCCCTCAGGCTTACAATCTAAAAGACACGACACAAAAGGAGAAGGGAATGGTGAGGGGGGGAAGGATCAGGTCCAGCATTCTTCTCTCCCTCTGAGGCCTGGACCAAGGCAGATGGACCGGAGGGAGGGCTCTTCTTCTTCAGGCTAGCCCTGGTGAAGCTGGGCCTGCCTGGTCAACTTCCTCATAGGCC
>NW_024847215.1:0-1010 GCF_019175285.1 Sceloporus undulatus
GTGTGTGTGAGCTAGGCATATAAATTAATATAAACTGGCCATATGTCCATAAATACATGGGGGGGGGGTTTGTTTGTTTGTTTGCAGCTGATGCTTGTGAAATATTCATAAGTAACCACAGCACTGGGAACCTTCCAATCTTTACATATAAATCTTTTTCCATGTTAAAGCATGTAGGATATGTGGAGGCTGTTGACACAAAGGTAGAAGGGCAATTGAGGTTAGGTAGACAATGGCTGGCCCGGCTATATTTTTTGCACACATACGTAAGGAAATATGTAACTTACACAAATAGTGAATTAATTGCAAACACACCACAAAATGCTGGATTTGAGACTAGTCTGGTGTGCTAACACAGCTCCCCTACTCCTAGCTTGGAATGGCCACTAGCACAGCCATCAGGAACAGTCTGGACTGACCACCACAACATCACCTGAAATGTTCATAAGTACATGAGTGCTGGATGGGATCTTAGCCAATGGCTGCAACTGAAGCCATGAACCATAGTCAGGAATGCTGGTAAATTTCCCAAAACATCAAAACTAGGAGGAACAGGAGAATGAGTTTTGTATTGAATCTGGCCGTTCTATAAGGGGTTTACTACCATCTATCTCTAGGTAATCTATTCAAAAACAACCAGCAACATTTGGAATCAGGTAAAGTAACTCCATGCATCTGAGGAACGAGAACAAATCTACAAAAGCTACAATTTTTTTTGCACAGTTCATCTCAAAGATGCTACAAGATCCCTTTGCACACGGATATTCTGGACTAACACAGCTGTGTCTCTGAATTCTGTTCATTTCATTTATTAAAATATTTATATCCCATATTATATCATGAGATCTTGGGGGCTGCACACAAATAAAAAACAATAAAAATAATTTAAACAGACTAAAAGCATACTGAACAATTTAACAAGTTAAAAGATGTTTAAAACTATGTGCATGGAACTTTTGGAATAAATCAATTAGGCACCAAAGGTGTTAAGTAAAAATAGTCAGGTTTTT
>NW_024847216.1:0-1010 GCF_019175285.1 Sceloporus undulatus
GCAAGTGAGAAAGAATAATTCTCTCATTTCCCCTTGATCTGGGAACAGACCTTTAAAAATTTCTCTCCTCATTTCTACACAGGAAAGTATATTGAGTAGATTTGAATGAGAAACTGTGAGCGACTGTGGTTTGTAATTTATGCATTAGGCTGAATGAGATTTCTAGAGGCCCTGCCCCATGTCCTAGGTTTTAGCTCACAAACCTCAGGACCTGAATTCACAACCCTATAAGAGAGATGGAGGGACACCAGAAAGTAGGCAACGAAAGTCCTATACATATTATCCAATTGTACCAGTTTGGTGCCATGTTAACGGCTGTGGATCCATCCTTCAGAAACCTGGGAATAGGGTGTTTAGAACTGGATGCTTGGTAGAGAGCCCCAGTGCAGTCCTTCATGAGTTGCTATATAATTCTAAGTACCTGAAAGATGAAATCCCAGGATTCTGTTGGACAGAGTCCTGGAAGTTTCATGGTGTCAAAGTGCTAGGTTTCAGCAATGGAGATACAACCCAGGTGCCAAAAATGACCCATAGCAATTCTGAACAGACTCATTCAGTCTCTGTCTCTTTTGGTGGAAGGCTATTTACGCCAAGAAACCCATGGATCATATTTACTTTATTTATATAAATCCATCCTTTCTCCCAATATTGGGACTCAGGGTGGCTAACAGCAAATTTAATACAGTACAAATTCAAAACAATGCAAAGGGATTAAAATTATAATTATTTTTTAAAGTTAAACCATTTATAAAATTACACCCTGAAAATAGTAAATTGTATCAAAAACCATATACAAACCTTGACCTCTGAATGGCACAGCAGTTCAAACCTTATCTCTTGTTTTGCTTAGGATCCAGCCCTTGAGGCATCAGCATTTCCAGAAAGGAGAGAAAGTGGATGTGTGAAATACTTTTTGTTTGGAGGAAGTGTCTATCCAGATTCTGTCCTGTAAGACTATCAGAGCCCCCTTTGATGCTGGTTTTGATTCAGATCATATGATTTTAAGGCAC
>NW_024847217.1:0-1010 GCF_019175285.1 Sceloporus undulatus
AGTTCTGGGTGTCACAATTCAAAAGGGGTGTTGAGAAACTGGAGCACGTCCAAAGGAGGGCAACTAAAATGGTGAAGGATTTGGAAACAGCAATGGGACAGTCTGAAAGCTTCAGGCAAAGAGCATCAGCCTGAAGTGACAATGGGAGAGTCTCAAAGCTTCAGGCAAAGAGCATTAGACTGAAGTCACAATGGGACAGTCTCAATGCTTCAGGCAAGGAGCATCAGACTGAAGTCACAATGGGACAGTCTCAATGCTTAGGCAAGGAACATCAGCTGCCTTTGGTTCGCCTCTGACATCTTCCTCCTCCGCATCTTTAACTTTGGCACCATCCACTTCATAAGGTCCTTTAATTCCTTTATGTCTTCCTCCATTCGATAAACGTCTACCTGGGGTTCTTCTTTGCTGGGGCGGCTATCAAGCGACTCCCCCACTGCCAGGTCCCAGGCTGTCTCTCTGCCCCCCGACAGCCTTCCTTTCCCCAGTCTGGGGCCGGAAACCCAAATCCTCCAGTGGTGGCCTGGATGGAGTGAGATTCAGGAGGTTTCCCAGTCTTGGGCTTGGCCCTAGTTCCTCTGAAGAAAGCATGTGCTCCTCCACCACCGGACTCTCCAGAACATGTTCTTGTTCCTGGGTCTCCATTGGAGTTAAAATTGTGAGACTTTGCAAACAGTGAGATCTGGAGTCAGTCCTGTGCTCAAAAAATAAAACTCATTTGAAACAACAGAAGCTTTATTGATGAATCCAGGCAGAAACATCCATTAGCACCTTTTTGCAAAGTCTGAAGTCCAAAGGAACTTGCTCAACCCCTCCCTAAGCCAGCCCCCAATTCCCAAGCGAAAGCAATACAAGCGGAGGTTGCATAGATACCAAGGTTGTCTATACTTCCCTTCCCTTCTCCCAGACAGCCTCACCTTGAAGAGCGGTCTTCCCAAGCCAGCTTCACTCCTCCTTAAGAACCAGTCTACAGCTGCAAACCCACCCCTCTCTCCAAACAGCCTCCTTCATCT
>NW_024847218.1:0-455 GCF_019175285.1 Sceloporus undulatus
ACGTATACAATTGGTATGATCCAGGAGAGTCAGGAATCGACGAGTTTCGAATTCAGGCTGCCATCCAATGGGTATGACTCCAGAGAGTCAGGGACCGATGAGGGCGAATGTCAGGCTGCAACCTTTCGGTATGACTCTGGAACATCATGAATATGGAATTCGGGCACCTATCTAATTGGTATGACCCAGGAGAGTCAGGGACCGACGAGGTTCGAGGTCAGGCTGCCATCTAATCCGTAAGACTCTGGAACGTCATGAATATCGAAATAGGACACATATCCAATTGATATGACCCAGGAGAGTCAGGAAGCGAGGAGGTTCGAATTCAGTCAGCCATGCAATCAGTAGGACTCCAGAGAGTCAGGGACAGATGAGGCTGAATGTCACGCTCAACCAATCAGTACAATTCTGGAACGTCATGAATATTGAAATCGGGCACCTATCCAAATGTCATG
>NW_024847218.1:555-1010 GCF_019175285.1 Sceloporus undulatus
ACGTATACAATTGGTATGATCCAGGAGAGTCAGGAATCGACGAGTTTCGAATTCAGGCTGCCATCCAATGGGTATGACTCCAGAGAGTCAGGGACCGATGAGGGCGAATGTCAGGCTGCAACCTTTCGGTATGACTCTGGAACATCATGAATATGGAATTCGGGCACCTATCTAATTGGTATGACCCAGGAGAGTCAGGGACCGACGAGGTTCGAGGTCAGGCTGCCATCTAATCCGTAAGACTCTGGAACGTCATGAATATCGAAATAGGACACATATCCAATTGATATGACCCAGGAGAGTCAGGAAGCGAGGAGGTTCGAATTCAGTCAGCCATGCAATCAGTAGGACTCCAGAGAGTCAGGGACAGATGAGGCTGAATGTCACGCTCAACCAATCAGTACAATTCTGGAACGTCATGAATATTGAAATCGGGCACCTATCCAAATGTCATG
>NW_024847219.1:0-1010 GCF_019175285.1 Sceloporus undulatus
TTCTGTGATGTCTGACAACGTTGCCTCGAATGCTAATTCTCTCCATGTGCAAGTGTGCGCATGGGCATATGTATTCACTTTCAAGCTTGCTGCACAACAGAAGACATGTCTGTTGTCAAAACAAACATTTTTAAATTCTCACTGGTGGGATGCTATGATAACAAATGATCTTAATAGATTAGAAACCTGGGCCAAAACTAACAAAATGAACATCAACAGGGAGAAATGTAAGGTATTACACTTTGGCAGAAAAAATGAAATGCATAGATATAGGATGGGGGACACCTGGCTTAACAACACTACATATGAAAGGGTTCTAGGCGCCCTAGTAGACCACAAATTGAACATGAGCCAACAGTGTGAAGTGGCAGCTAAAAAGGCCAATGTGATTCTAGGCTGCATCAATAGATTGGACTTAAAGACCAATATACTGCCTCCTGCCCCAAGGGCTCTGCATCTGCCTTGCCCATGCTGAAACCATGCTTTCCCAAGAACCAATGGCTTCCTTTGATGCTTTATCATGGCTATTGGAAAGAGGGAACACTGTCGTGAGTGGGTGTGCGAGGCGGGTGTGCATGAGCTCTAGGAAGACCCCTCGTTCTCCCCATCTCTCGTTCTGGAATGGATCCAGCCCATTCCCCTCCCAAAAACCCACCCCATCCCTGCTTTGAACAAGATGGAAGGGGGTTGGCCTGGATGGCCCTTGTGGCTCTTCCAACTCTAGGATTCTATGAAAAAAGAGACAGTGAGTCCCATTTTATTTTTATTTTTTAATTGTAATCTTTATGATATTAAAACCCACATAAAGTACAAGCTACACATCTCCATAACATTACATTTAAACAGACAGACATAAGACACAAACAAACAATTCTATATACTGTACTTTAAAACATAGGCTTCCCGAATCCAAAGAGACCCCCATTTTAATGGGGGTTTGTAAGATGGATGGTATTGAATGATCTAGGCTGTGCCAGAATAGTCTCAGGAGGAAGGGAAAGATTGCCAGG
>NW_024847220.1:0-531 GCF_019175285.1 Sceloporus undulatus
CTTTTGGCCTTTTTTTTGGCCTCAGAGAAGGTTCTGGGACATTATTCCTCTAAGTCACAAGCAACACACAAAATGGCCACCAGAACACAAAGGCCTGTTACAGACTGTCAAAATAAAGCTGCTTGGGGTCTCTTTGGAGGTATGCTGTTTAAATGATGCATGCATCCTAAGAATCCGGAAGCTGCACCAAAGCTTCAGTCCAGTGCTTAGGAATGGAGTGTGGCTTTGGCGTGACCTCCGGACTCTTAGGACGCATGCATCATTGAAATACCATACCTCCACTGTGACTCGAAGCAGCTTTATTTTGGCTGTCTGTAACAGGCCAAAATGTGAGTCTGTGGCAGTGGGCGGGGTCTTCCAGCTGCTCTGCCCCCATTGGCCAGCCTCAAAAAGAGGAGGAGCTTCTGCTTCTCTATTTAGCTCTGCGTGCAGAAGAGAGAGTGAGGAGCAGAGTGTCAGAGAGAGAAAGAGAGGAAGGAAGGAAGGAAGGAAGGAAGGAAGGAAGGAAAGAAAGAAAGAAAGAAAGAAAGG
>NW_024847220.1:631-1010 GCF_019175285.1 Sceloporus undulatus
TGCTTCTCTATTTAGCTCTGCGTGCAGAAGAGAGAGTGAGGAGCAGAGTGTCAGAGAGAGAAAGAGAGGAAGGAAGGAAGGAAGGAAGGAAGGAAGGAAGGAAAGAAAGAAAGAAAGAAAGAAAGAAAGAGGGGAGTGGAGTGGAGTGAAGTGACAGTAGAGAGACAAGGCCTGGAACCACTAGGTTTCACTGCTGCACTGAGGTCTGGCTGGGCCTGGCTTGGGTCTACTACTGCTGCTGCTTTCCTTTGGCCACTGCCATTAAGGTGGGAGGAAGGAGGCCCAGGAGTCCTTCTAGGCATGGTCCACTCTCTCTGAAGGTGGGAGACTGGGACTCCCCAAAGGGGATTTCAGTGCTTTTAATGGTGGCTCTCATGCT
>NW_024847221.1:0-1010 GCF_019175285.1 Sceloporus undulatus
AGTCATAATATTCTCATCTCAGTCTTTCAGACAAGGAACCTCAGGGTAAGATCACAATAGTCCTGTCTCAATCCATCAGGAAAGGAGCATCAGCCTGAAGTCACACTGCGCCAGTCTGAATCTCTCAGGCAATGAGTGTCAGCCTGAGGTCGTAATGGGCCAGTATCAATCCTCCAGGTCTAAAGTGACAATAGTCCCATCTCATTCCTGGAGGTAAAAAGTACCAGCCCTAAGTCACAATAGTCCCGTCTCAATCCTTCAGGTAAGGAGCAGCAGACTGAGGTCACAATGGGACAGTCTCAATCTCTCAGGCAAGGGGCATCAGCCTGAAGTTGCAATGTGAAATCTATAGTCAGTCCTGTGCTCAAAAAATCAAATTCATTTGAAACAAAAGAAGTTTTATTGATGAATCCAGGCAGAAACATCCATTAACACCTTTTTTGCAAAGTCTGAAGTGCAAAGGGACTTGTTCAACCCCTCCCTGAGCCAGCCCCCAATTCCCAAGCTAAAGCAACACAAGCGGAGGTTGCATAGATACCAAGGTTGTCTATACTTCCCTTCCCTTCTCCCAGACAGCCTCACATTGAAGAGCAGTGTTCCCAAGCCAGCTTCACTCCTCCTTGATAACCAGTCTACAGCTGCAACCCCATTACTCTCTCCAAATGCCCTCCTTAATCTAAAAGCCACCACAGAGATCATGGCTAAAGAATGTGATTGTTTGCTAGAATTGGAATGTGTGGGAATCATCCTTCTAACAGAGGCTTGAGTTTGAAAGACTGGTCTCTGTAAAAGGAGGGGGAACATAGAGAGTTATTGGTATTGTTATATTGTATTATGTTGTTATAGGTTTATGCTTATTATATTTTCATATGATATCATACACTGGTGCCTCGGGATACGAAATGACCGGGTTACGAAATTTCCGGGATACGAAAAAGTTGGATTGGGAAAAACTGTTTCGGGTTACGAAATATTTTTCGGGTTACGAAATTCATTTCGGCGCGAAATTT
>NW_024847222.1:0-1010 GCF_019175285.1 Sceloporus undulatus
AATGAAGGAAATTCGGAATTAGGGAAATTAATGTTAGACAATACAGAAAACTCAATTGGGAAAATATATAGATTATTACTAAAATACGAAATGGAAGAGGAAGTGGTTAAGGAACACATGATTAAATGGGCAAAGAACATAGGGCATCCTATAGAACTAACCCAATGGGAAAAGTCTTGGCAAAACAATTTTAAACTCACAGTTTCTCAAGGACTACGTGAAAATTTTTATAAGATATTTTATCATTGGTATCTTCCACCAGATAAATTAGCAAAAATCTACAAATTAAATAATAATCGCTGTTGGAAATGTAAAAAAGAAATTGGAACTTTTTACCATCTTTGGTGGACTTGTAAAAAAGCTAAGAATTATTGGAGAGAAATAAATGCTCAAATTAGTCAAATTTTAGGAAAATCAACTAGCCTAATCCCAGAATTGTATCTATTGGGTATTTTTGACAACAAACTGTCAAAAAGAGAAGAAAAGATCTTGTTTTATATGGTAACCACGGCACGCGTCTGTTATGCCCAAAGATGGAAAAATGAAGAATGCCCAACAATAGAAGACTGGATGTTTAAATTATATGATGCAATTGCAATGGATAAGTTAACTATGGCTCTAAGAAATGGGGAAAAAAACAAATAAATGAGGAATGGAATGATGTTATAAAATTTCTGGAACAAAAATGGGGTCAATCTGCAATTGTTTCTTTAATTTGAAATTTAAATTATGAAAAGAATATAGAACTTACGGAATGAAGTGTATATACATCTAGGATACTTATATACATTAAGGAATGTAGGATCCACTACTAGATAGGCAAAGACCAGGAAGTCACAACATACAATAATGGATCAGGATTGGTATAGGAAGTCACTGTATGAAGTTATAAGAAGCTGCTAGTGAAATGAAAAGAAAGATAGAACAGATTATGAAGAGTTTAAAGGATAGGATAATAAGATCGTAGAGTAGATTTGAGGTGGGTAAGGTAAGTGAGAGAAGGTAGGAGT
>NW_024847223.1:0-1010 GCF_019175285.1 Sceloporus undulatus
TCCATTTTGATCATGCCTAAGAAACATGCATTTATATTAACACTTTTAAAAAAGCACCATTTTTTGCGTGTCCTCCATTTTTACAAAATATGTCCTACATTTGAAAATTTTGACCTACTTTTGTCCTACATTTGTCCCAGTTCCGAGGTCCAGAATTATGGCAACCCTACCCCAAGCATAAAGTGTCACAACCTTTTCACAAGAACAAGACTATGAAATTATAAAGTATGCCTTCTAAAAATAATGAAACATGCACCAAAAACAGGTTTAACTATTATAGGTACCTAACATTATTATTATTATTAAACATTATTTATATAGCGCTGTAAATTTACACAGCACTGTACATACAATTTTTTAATTAGATGGTTCCATGCCCTCAGGCTTACAATCTAAGAAGACATGACACAAAAGGGGAAGGGAGTGGAGGATGGAGCCAGATGCCTTCTGGGAAGGGCTCAGTTCCTTTGGGGAGGCCTGGTGGGATTGGCCCACCCTCTCTCTCCCTCAGAAGCCATCCTTTGTTATTTTTATTTTGTATATTTTATCTGCTTTTAATGTTTTTATTTTTATGTCACCTCTCCACTGTAAATAGGTATACTCGACAGTACTCTTTCACCTTCAAAAAATGTTATGTTGATTACTAGGAAAAGGGAAATATTGCCTTCATCTCTTACCAGAGAGACTTTTACAAATTTGATGAAGAATCTAAGTACGGTAGGTAATATATGTGTATGTGCAAAAAGAGTTAAGACAAATATAATTTTTTAAAAAGAATAATAATTCTTGATGACAAACTGCTTAAGAATCTTATATCAACTGAGGTTGCAATTCTGTATCCATTTACCTGGGAATAAGCCCTATTGAATTCTGTGGGATTTATTTTAAAGCCAACACTTAAAAGACTGCACTATAGAATCATAGAATCACAGAATTGTAGAGTTGGAAGAGACCGCAAGGGCCATCCAGTCCAACCCCCTGCCATGCAGGAACATCCAGCCTCTGTTTAA
>NW_024847224.1:0-1010 GCF_019175285.1 Sceloporus undulatus
TCCCACATTTCTAAGGCAAATATAAAAACCTTCATTAGCAATACAGTTAGAGAAGGCAGGCCCTGCTGCCCAAGGGAAACTCCAACTGGGCCAGCATCCTCTTGTCTCCTATAGTCACCTAATTGGTTGCCTGTGAGAAGCCCACCAAGAGTGCACAAGGAGGCTGTAGTCCTCTCCTACTATTGTACCCCACTGGTGTTCAGGGGCATATTGTTCCTGTGATTGGAGAGAGCATGCAGCAATAGTATCAATTAACCACTGACTAGTAGCTTCTGCTAGTCCTATCATCCACGTGTTTCCATGTGTTTTTTATCCATGACACAACTATCTTTTGCCCTTTCAAGCTAAGCTTGTGGCCTCTGTTTCTTGTGGCAGAGTATTCCATAGTATACTTCCATACTAGGTGAGGAGTACTTACTTTTGTACCAGGGATGAGCAGCACTGTTGTTGTTGGACTCCCTCCCAGTAGTCCTAGCCTATAGAGCAGGGGTAGGCAACCTGCGGCCCGTGGGCCGGATGCGGCCCGGCGAGGCCTTGGGACCGGCCCCAGCCCAGTCCTGCCACTGATTGCCGCCGGGGCCTTTGGGGGGCAATTGTCTATAGAAGCCTCAGAAACATGCATTTATATTAACATTTTTAAAAAAATCAGCAATTTTTTTCACGTGTCCTCCATTTTTTTAAAAAAAAAGTGTCTTCCATTTGAAAATTTTGTCCTACATTTTTCCTGGTTTATTTATATATTTAATTTTTTAAAAAATTATTTCATTATTTATTTTTTTGCTTCGGCCCCCCAGTTGTCCGAGGGACAGCAACCCGGCCCCCAGCTCAAAAAGGTTGCCTACCCCTTCTATAGAGTCACTAGTGACAAATACTGAAAGTTACAGTTGAACAACATCCAGGAGGCCACACAATTTCCACTTCTCTTTTATACATTCTAAATCTTCCACCATTCACTTTTATAGTAAGATTCTGGGTTTCTCTTGGGGTTGGGGAGTGAGATCTCCCTATCC
>NW_024847225.1:0-1010 GCF_019175285.1 Sceloporus undulatus
AAAAAAAAAGTCCTACATTTTCAAACCTGGTCCTACATTTGTCCCGGTTCGGAGGTCCTCCATTATGGCAACCCTAATTGTGACAGCCTTTTTAAAGCTGTCTAAAGATGTCAATTGACGGATCTCGTCCGGCAGGTCATTCCACAATCTGGGGGCGACAACAGAAAAAGCCCTCTGGGAGGACAAATGTTGAGACAACATGGCTGACTGGAAAAGAAGCTCAGTAGAGTGGAAGGAAATGAGGGCGACTGCCCTGAAGGTGGATGGACCTCATCTAGGAAGGTTGATAGAAGTTGCAGCTGACTTTATAGCTGATTTATTTATTTGTATCCCACCCACTCTCCTCAGGGCCCTGAAGCCCACCTCAAAGGCCAGCCAGCCTGTAGTGCTGGTGAGTGGGGAACTAGAGATTGGCGCATGGATGGTCCTCACTTCCCATGGCACACCATTGCTTGCTTGTGGAGGGATGTTTAAATAGATTTGAGCGTTGGGGCAAAATTAACAAAATAATAATAAATAATAATAAATGTTTATTTATAAACCGCTTTTCCCAAGATCAAAGCGGTGTACAGCATATCAATAAAAAACAATGGCGTGAATAGCATTGTAAGAATACACATTAATACATATTAAATCCAAAATATTAGGTAAAAAGAAACATATAATTTAACATGATTAAAATCCTAAATATCAGTGCATCACAATCAGTAGGGGGAAAAACATTACCACAAGGAATTGGGAGGGTAGGCTTGTAGGAAGAGATGGGTTTTTAATGCCTTTTTAAAGGCTTCAACCGTTCCACTAAGGCGGATCTCCTCAAGTAAGGCATTCCAAAGAGAAGGCGCTACTGCTGTAAAGGCCCTTTGCTGGGTAGTTGCCAATCTCACCTTAGGATAATCGAGTAGTAATTTACCAGTTGTTCTGAGAGTGCAGGGTGAATTATGCAGGGAGAGGCGTTCCCTTAAGTAACCCGGGCCCAAGCCATTTAGGGCTTTAAAGGTAATAACCAA
>NW_024847226.1:0-1010 GCF_019175285.1 Sceloporus undulatus
TGTGCTGCTCCACATGACGCAGCCCCAAAGAAGTGCTGCATAGCTGTGGCAATGCGGCTATGGTGCCCTTTTGAGGGCGCAAAAAGGAGCTGCTTTTTGCGGCTCCTTTTCGCACCCTCGAAAGGCCAGATCAGGGCCACAGGGTGAGCCTGCTGTAGCCCTGATCCATCGGAAAAAGGGGCGACTGCAGGCCGTCCCTTAGGGGTGGTCTGTAGGGCTTCTCAGTTAAGATGATAGAGAAGGATCTCAATGCAGGCAGAGGACATTCCGCTTCTTGCTCATATGGACAAAGGGCAATAAAAGACAGATAATAAAGCTGCACCTACACTGTAGGATTAATGCAGATTGATAGCTCCATGCTTTGGAATTCTGGGGGCTATAATGTATACATTCATAGAATGGTAGAGTTGGAAGAGACCACAACGGCCAGCCAGTCCAACCCTATTATGCCATGCAGGAAATCTCAATCAAAGCATCCCCAACAGATGGCCATCAAGCCTCTGTTTAAAGACCTCTGAGGAAGGAGACCCGACTGCACTCTGAGGAAGGAGTGTGTTCCAGTGTCAAACAGCTCTTACTGTCAGTTCCTTCTTCCTAATGTTGAGATGAAATCTCTTTTCCTGGAGTTTGCATCCATTGCTCCGGATCCAAGTCTGGAGCAGTGGAAAACAAGCATCCTCCCTCCTCAAGATGACATCCCTTCAAGTATTTAAACAGGGCTATCCTATCACCTCTTAACCGTCTCTTCTCCAGGCTGAACACCCCCAGTTCACTAAGGCGTTCTTCATAGGGCATGGTTTCCAGACCCTTCACCATTTTAGTCACACTCCTTTGGACATGCTCCACTTTCTCCACATCCTTTTTAAATTATGGTGCCCAGAACTGGACACATTATTCCAGGGTCTTTCCTCTGCTCCAATTTCCAGGGGGGAGGGTGCTCCTCAAAGACCTTTTTATATTTGGATCACGATCCCCTCCATGGTCATGCCTCTCTCTAAGGGACCCCCCCC
>NW_024847227.1:0-1010 GCF_019175285.1 Sceloporus undulatus
TGATATTGCTGCTTTGATTATTGCAACCATTAGCTATGAACAACCATTGGCCTTAACACATTTAATAGCATTGTTTTAATTGATTCCCTTGACTCTGGCATTGGAGTGCCCAGGGGTGTGAGGTAATATTAAATACTTGAAGGAGAACACTTATGACCACTGCTGCTCTTACTTTCCTCAAAAATATAGTTGACACATGGTGTTGAACTATTATATATATCTATCAGAGTTCTGTATGATCCTGTAGTTCTCAGATACAGTTATCAGACTCTGGTAGGATGACCAGATACAAAGGAAGGGCAGGCTTATATTGTGTGTGTGTGTGTGTGTGTGTGTGTGTGTGACTTTCCTCATTAAAAAATTAGTATAATAAATGAATCTTTCTGCTTCTGCAGCTGTTGCCTTGTTTCTGGAATTGACTACTGTTGGCCCTTTAAGGTGTTGTTGGACTACAACTCCCATAGCCAATGGTGAGAGCACATATGAAGGGTCACAAATTGCCCGGTCTTGTCCTAGACTCTGGTGCCATAATAGGCATTCCCATAAGAAGAGAAAGTGTTTGCTCATTTCTTTCAAAAATCAGACAGATTCTACTGTAATTGGTGGATTGCAAGACTAAGGAGCTGAATGTCCAAGAAAAACAATTAGCAGCTAGTAAGAAATAATTAACAGCTTCAGTGAGCACCATTAAAAGCATGAATTAATGAGATAGTCCCTTGGGTCTCCTGGCCTTGTTTAAACGTCTGTGGCCTAAAGGCTGTCTAAAATGTGCAGCATTTCCTTAGTGTCTAGAACTGGGTCTGATCCTGCAATCTTTCCACGTGGTTTTGAATCCTACTTATTTCAGAGGGATGGAATGCAATAGCTCATGGGCTACTGATGGGCCGCATAGTCAGAAACTGACACCTTCCAGTATGATTATACAATGGGAGAGATGTTTTGTATTTCCAGATTTCAGGCTGAACACTATTAGGAGAACCAAAGCATTGAGGGCTTTCTCTTCACTCTGA
>NW_024847228.1:0-489 GCF_019175285.1 Sceloporus undulatus
TCTAGAGCAACCCGCAATCGTCCCCACTACAAATCGAATCGTGGAGCGGTTTAAAATTTTGAATCGTGTTTTCATCATTTAACACGTGTTAAAAAAGTACTAGGGTCGGACCTACATTTTTCCCTTGAATCGGGATAGGAACCGGAGCATTTAAATAAGAACGACAGCCTTTGAAATCGGGTTAGCTGGATGGGAGGAGCGGAGTGCGATGGGGCTGGCCTTGGAGGAGTTGCCCTTTCTGTCCCCATCCGTCGTGGCTGTTGCCATTTTTGCTTCCCTCACCCCTTTGTCCGCTATGGTCTTTCAATAATAGATAAGGATTTATTTTATTTTATTTTAATGGTTTACAGGCGCTTAATCTCTTCAGCGCTTTAAGCACCTGAAGTCCCGGCTGCTCAAGCGCCTGCATCTGCCAAAGGACTACAAGGCTTCCCTTCCTGCCTCTCCTCTGTTAGAAATGGGCTCTCCCCACACAGAGGGGAGGTTGCA
>NW_024847228.1:589-1010 GCF_019175285.1 Sceloporus undulatus
GGGGACAGAAAGGGCAACTCCCCCAAGGACAGCCCCCATCGCAGTCCACTCCTCCCATCCATCTAACCCGATTCAAAGGCTGTCGTTCCTATTTAAATACTCCGGTTCCTAACTCGAATCAATGGAAAAACGTAGGTCGGACCCTAGTGTTTTTTTAACACGCGTTAAATGAGGAAAACTCGATTTAAATTTTTATTCCGCTCTACGATTCGATTTGTAGTGGGGACGATTGCGGGTTGCTCTAGAACCGTTCTAGGTTTAAATCGGATCCTAATAGGAACGCCACTCCTTGGATTCGATTCAGAACGCGGGGTTTCACCTAGTGGGAACATCCCCAAAGTTAGGAAGAGCAGGGGAAGAAGTGGAAAGACGCACTTTGTCTCAAGAGCTTTGGAAGTCATTGGTGGAGCTGCCTGGTGCT
>NW_024847229.1:0-1010 GCF_019175285.1 Sceloporus undulatus
CTCGCACAACTGGGGGGCCGAAGCAGTGGGGTGGAGCTTCCACCCTCTGGGGGTGGGGCCACATGCTGGGGGTGGAGCTTCCACCCTCCAGGGGCGGGGCCGCATGCTCCGCCCCAGAGTAATAATAATAATAATAATAATAACAACAACAACAGTTACTAGCATGGAAACTACTAAAATGCAATTCAGAATAGAAGGGAAAAAGCATGCACCACTGTCTCAACCTAGGAAAGCACAAGGAGCTGAAAGGAGTTTTTGCAAAGAGACCACCAAGGGCAAATAAATAAATAATAATATTAACAAGTTACTACTAAAATGCAATTCAGAATAGAAGGCTAACTAACCCTCCTCCCCTAAAGAAGCAACCAACCTCTCTCTGGCTTGCTCTTACTCTTGCTGGCCGGCTGGCTCCTTCTCCTTCCTCCTCCTCCTTTCCCTGCTCTTCTATTCATAAGGAGGAGGAGGGCGGAGGGCAAGGTGGAGCCCGATGCAGGCCTGCTGCAGCCCCTGGAGCCCTGTTGGAGTGCTACAGGGGCTGCACCAGGCCTCCTAATGGGTGCCGCCATTTTGAAAAACAAAATGGCGCCCAGAGCGGCGCGAAAACGGGGGAAATCGGAGGCAATCGGCGGCAGGACTGTGCAGGGGCCGATAGGAAGGCCTTGGCGGGCCGGATTCGGCCCGCGGGCCGCAGGTTGCCGACCCCTGCTTTACATATTTGACATGTACGTATACTGAAACTTGCTTTCCATTATTAATGGATTTGTTTGGTTTCTCATGATGTGTGATTTAGGTGATGGTTTTGTATTGAAAATAATACATGGTGTGCAAAGGTACTTAGTGATTTATTGTACAGTGGTACCTCGGGTTACGAAATTAATTCGTTCCGCGGCTAATTTCGTAACCCGAAAAACCTTCGTAACCTGAATTGCCATAGGCGCTAATGGAAAAAATAGCTCTCTGCTGCCCTCCGGTGGCGGAAAATAGCGCCGAGGTTTTTTCGTAACCCGAAA
>NW_024847230.1:0-702 GCF_019175285.1 Sceloporus undulatus
AGGGATGGAGAAAGAAAGAAAGAAAGAAAGAAAGAAAGAAAGAAAGAAAGAAGATCCATATAAATATTTTAAAAAAGCATGCAGTCACCTACAACTTTTCATTGCTTCAAGTTAAACCAAAATAATATATGAATCTAGTTTAATATGTATGTGGAATTCTGAGAATTGTAGTTTTGTAAAACATTTAGCCTTCCTTGTTAGAGTGCTTTTGTGCCACAACAAACTACAGTTCCCAGAATTCAATAGCACTGAGCCATAGCAGTTAAAGTGGTTTCAATCTGGATTGTTTCTGAAGTGCAAATTCAGCTTTGTAAAATATATAACAGTAGGTTCATGTCAATTATCTGTATATAGTCAAATACATGTTTTAAAAGGGAAACCGGAAATAAGACAAATGATTGCAGGCTTATTATTATTATTATTATTAAGCTTTATTTATAAAGCGCTGTAAATTTACACAGCGCTGTACATACAATCTTTTTAATTGGATGGTTCCCTGCCCTCAGGCTTACAATCTAAAAGACACGACACAGAAGGAGAAGGGAAAAATGGAGGGGGCCTCTCTAGTAGGATAATACATATAAAATATATAGCAATACAGAAAGTGATTCAATAAAACAGACAACAAAAGAACATCAAATAGCCAGTGACAATTATGCAATGCCTGGGAACGCTTCTCTGAACAGGATGGTCTTCAGCTCA
>NW_024847230.1:802-1010 GCF_019175285.1 Sceloporus undulatus
CCTCTCTAGTAGGATAATATATATAAAATACATAGCAGTACAGGAAGTGATTAAATAAAACAGACAACAAAAGAACATCAAATAGCCAGTGACAATTATGCAATGCCTGGGAACGCTTCTCTGAACAGGATGGTCTTCAGCTCCGTTTTGAAGCTGGTTAAAGAAGAGATGGCTCTTGTTTGCGGGGGAAGAAGGTTCCAGGAGTGAG
>NW_024847231.1:0-1010 GCF_019175285.1 Sceloporus undulatus
TTCTTTTCTTTAGTTTATAAATTTGACTGGGGATTATGGGTTGTGGAGTAGATTAGCTAGATAGAGGGGTGAGATTTGTTGCAGCTGGCTAGAATAGTTAAGGGAATGATAGCTTTTGGAATTTGTGGGATGTTGGATGAAGAAAGTTGGTAGTCGGTATTAACATAAAGAGGGCTAGTTTCTGGGCATGGCAAAGGGGGCTTTTTTACCTATGAGGCATAGACTGTGGGAATTGGAGGTGGGGGCCAGGTTTGGAAGAGGTTGGAGTTTTTGGTCTTAGGGATTTAAGGGCAGCTCTGAATTTCTGACTATGCGTTCTTAATAAAGTTCTTTGCTGTTTCAACACACTGGACTCCTTGATGGACAGAAGTTGTGAATTTGCACAAAATTGACACTTTCTTCTCTCCTCATTCCTCAGCTCCATTCCCAGCCATAAGAACACGCACACACACACACACACACACACACACACACACACACACACACTCAGAGAAACAGAGCTATATGTACAAAGCAGAGCCCTCCCAGCCTTTCTCTCCTGAGTCCAGCTCCACTGGTTGGGCTCCATTCTGGAAGGAAGGACGGAAGGAAGGAAGCACGTACTCCTTCCCTTCTTCCAAAGGCTGAGAGTGGAATAAGCCGCAGCAGCAGCAGCAGCAGCAAGGGCCTTGCGATCCCTGCGCATACTCAGGAGGGGCCTTTGGTTGCTAATGTGCATGCAGAGTTTCAGCCTCTGAAGCCATTGCTGTCTTCACAGCCTGCTCTGAGGGAGGGAAGTGGAGGAGAGCCCTTGTTCGTTTGAAGGATTGGCTGGAGGGTCTTCTGGGGGCGGGGGGTGTTGTAAGAAGGAATGAAACCCTGATCTCCCCCCAAAGAAAGGTAGGGGACCTGCCAGTCTGCCTCTCCCTCTTTCCTTCCCTGCCCCCTCCTTCGGGGGGTCCTTGGGGCCCAGGTACTTGGGAGGTTATTATGAGAAAGAGGGCAGGGGGGACCCTTGGAGAGAGGCATGG
>NW_024847232.1:0-1010 GCF_019175285.1 Sceloporus undulatus
TACTTACTTATAACTACTTCACTTTTGGAGATAATATGTACCTCTGAGTCAGTGACACTGCCATGGGCACCCACATGGCACCACAGTATGTAAACATTTTCTTGGCTAACCTGGACAATGCCTCCTTAGCACATGTACCCAAAAACCTCTCCTCTAACTATAATTTCTTGATGATATCTTTGTAATTTTGACATATGGAAAGCAATTACCTGAAAAGTTCCACCAGGATTTCAACAACTTCCACTTTACCATCAACCTGAGCCTGGAACAACCCACAAAACAAATTCGCTTTCTTGAGACCACTGTACAACAACGGACTTCTAAACATCACACTGTATCAAAAATTCACTGATTTCTAAACATACAGTACCTACATTCCTCCAGTTTCCACTTTGAATACACAGAAATCTATTGTTTATAGCCAAGCCCTTCAATACAACTTCAGCTGCTCAGATCCACAAGACTCAAAACTCTTGGGCATTTCTCAAACTAGACATGTACTTGCTATTGCTATTATCCACCTAAGAGTTAAGGAAACAAATCAACAAGGCAAGATGAATACCCAGGAACCACCTACTACAAGACAGATGAAAACCACAAATTGACAGAGCACACCTAGTGGTCACCTACAGTCCTCAGCTGAGACCACTTAAATTTTTAATCAATGAACTACCATCAGTTTAGAAGATTTAAACAGTCCTCTCACAGCCTTTGGAATTCTGGCCTTTATTAGCCTACAGATCCCCTCCAAATCTTAAAACAACTACTCATTTACAAAAAGATGCATAACATGGATGGTAATACATGAACAAGACGCTACCACAAATCCAGATGCCAACTTTGGCTTGATGTCTACTTTGAGAGCAGTATTACAGGGGCCAATAACATCCCCCACAATGTCAGATATTCATTTATTTGCTCTTCCTCCAGTGTGATATATGCCATCCTATGACAGCAATGTGCCTCTACACTCTTCATTGTATAGACAGGACAATCTCTATACAAGAGTG
>NW_024847233.1:0-1010 GCF_019175285.1 Sceloporus undulatus
CTTGCCCATAGGGAGACAGAGGGGGATACTTGCCCATAGGGGATCATGGGGGGATACTTGCCCATAGGGAGACAGAGGGGGATATTTGCCCATAGGGCATCATTGGGGGATACTTGCCCATAGGGAGACAGAGGGGGATACTTGCCCATAGGGGATCATTGGGGGATACTTGCCCATAGGGGATCATTGGGGGATACTTGCCCATAGGGAGACAGAGGGGGATACTTGCCCATAGGGGATCATTGGGGGATACTTGCCCATAGGGAGACAGAGAGGGATACTTGCCCATAGGGGATCATTGGGGGATATTTGCCCGTAGAGGAGCATTGGGGGATATTTGCCCGTAGAGGAGCATTGGGGGGATATTTGCCCATAGAAGACATTGGGGAATGTTTGCCCATAGGGAGACATTGGGGGATATTTGCCCATTGAGGATCATTGGAGGATATTTGCCCATTGAGGATCTTTGGGGGATACTTGCCCATAGAGAGACATTGAGGAATAGTTACCAATAGGGAAACATTGGAGAATATATACCCATAGGGAAACATAGTGGGATAGTGCAAATCTACAGTGCTATATAAATAAATAAATAATACTTGCCAATAGGGAAACATTGGGGAATACCTGCCAATAATAATAATAATAATAAGTTTATTTATATCCCATCCCTCTGTTCAACACAGCCAGGGATCGTTGAGTAGTATTTGCCCATAGGGAAACATAGGAGGATACTTGCCCACAGAATCATAGAGTTGGAAGAGACCACAAGGGCCATCCAGTCCAACCCCATTCTGCCATGCAGGAAACATTGGGGAATATTTGCTCATAGGGAAACATCGGAGAATACTTGTCTGCAGGGAAACATAGGAGAAAATGTCTTATAGCATGTTCTTGCCCATAGGAAAACATTGGGCAAGTACAGTATTCAATGTCTCCCTATGGGCAGGTATTCTCTGGTGATTCCCTATAGGCAAGTATGGTTTCTCAATAATAATAATAATAATAAT
>NW_024847234.1:0-1010 GCF_019175285.1 Sceloporus undulatus
CTAAGCACATTTGGGCATTTCACATGGCTTTACTTAACATGGCAATCTCTTGCATATTTAATCAGAGGCTTATTGCAGAACCGAACTCTTTGGGTTTCACACTGAACATGGTTTAACATGGCTATGCATATATTGAACATGTCCAGGTGATTTCACAAGAAGTGGATTTGGTGTTTCAAGTTTCTTGCACCAACTATACTTCTCAGAAGTGTGTACTTGGTCAAGGGACTTTGGTTTTTCTTCACTGCGCATGAGTTTGTAAAAATCACAGCAATTTACATTGGCCATGCCTCAGAGGCTTGCTGATATCAATATTACCATTAAAGAACCAAAAACACACAGAAAAGGCACTTTGGAAAGTCACACTCTCTCGGCTTCTGAAACAGTGCCTGAATGCCTCTGAAGCTGACTCATATCATCATCATCATCATCATCATCATCATCACCACCACCACCACCACCACCACCACCACACTATCATTGTCAAAACAAGGGAGACTTGTTAGCATTAAAAGCACCAAAAAACAAACAAACAAACAAACAAAAACAACCTTGTAGCCAGAGGCCTCTGGCCACTCATCACCTCCTCCTCCTCCTCCATGTCCTGCGCCGGCCTGGGGGTGGAGGAGGCAGAGGAGGAGGGGGAGGCCTGGGAGGGTGGCGGTCGCCGGTGGCCCCAGAGCCTCTCCCCACAGGGCGGGGAGGAGGCTGCCGGCGATCGCGCTGATTAGCGCGATTGCTGGTGGCCCCCGGGGGGTGGCAATCGGTGGCAGGGCCGGGTTGGTCCCACAGTCTCCGCAGGCCGGATCTGACCAGCGGGCCGTACGTTACCGACCCCTGCCCTAGTGGATACCAAGGGCCCACCGTACATCTCCTGCCCTACAAAATATCCTCCTTCGTGTAGTTTGTAACTTTATTTAGTTAGTATGAGCTCTGTAATTCTTCAGAGAACACACCACATGGAAAAGAATAATTTTTTTCTTCTTCTTCAACTACAAGTCCTAGTTTAG
>NW_024847235.1:0-1010 GCF_019175285.1 Sceloporus undulatus
CCACCCTCAGAAGTGAGTATCTGGTATATCTCTGCACAATGCAATGGACTAGTGCTTTCCTAGCTCTCCATGCTGGGTGTGACTGGGTTATTCAGTGGAGGTATTGTTGTTGTCATTTGCTGGTTCGTAGTCCAAAAATGTAACTTCGCCAAGATATATTTGAAACAGTAGATACTGCTCAACCCAAGCAGTGGTTCTCCAAGTTCTTTGCATTTTAGGAGGGAACACTTCTTGGTTTAACACTCATATTTGACATCCTTTCTTCCTCTCTTCCTTCCCTCTTGCTGCAGATCTTCCACATGACGTATGACCTGGCTAGCGCTGTAATGCGGATCATTAACCTCATCGGAATGATGCTACTCTTGTGTCATTGGGATGGCTGCCTGCAGTTCCTTGTGCCGATGCTGCAGGATTTTCCAAGCGACTGTTGGGTTTCCCTCAATAACATGGTGGTAGGTTTGCAGCTCTGTTTGTTGGGGGAGTTATTGAGGGCCTCAGTGAGGACCAGAAGCATGTTTGCTCCCTGCTAGAGTCTTTATTTGTTTATTTATTATAAGTATTTAGGAGTACTGGTAGTTTCTTTCTACCCAGCTTCTACAGCAACGTGCAATGAAATAGCAATATAAAAACCAAACCTAAATATTCTTTAAATGTCTTTTGTCGAAAATCTCCTGCTCCATTCCCACTCATGTCCTCCTGTAATGGGAATGGAGAAAACCTTGATGAGGACTGGGCAAATGACTTTAGCTCCTGCCAGTTTTATCTTCACTTTAGCTTTACAGTCTTAGCCCTCCAAATTCTCCCTCAAGGTTTCCATTCTTCCTCTTCTTCTTCGTGGTCTCTGCGAATCATACAAATGGGTTTCACTGCGCCTGCGCAGTGCTGCTCGAAACCTACTGGAATCACTGGGCAGAGTTCACTCTGCAACATATTGAAACTTTTTGGCAGTAACTCCGCCCACCTGTTATAAGGCCCCTGCCTTCCCACTCTTTCCCCAGTTCCTTTTTTCC
>NW_024847236.1:0-1010 GCF_019175285.1 Sceloporus undulatus
CTGGTTTTATACTCAGATCATTCACTCATAATGTTAGACATAAAATTAGGTGACGCTTTGAAACCCTCTTAAACATGAGCAAGGGAGCCTTCATCCATTATCCACTGGCCCTGCCCTTCTGCTCTGCTTTAAAAACCTTGCAAGCAGAAGACACTGAAGGACGCAAGGGAAGCTGAGGCCCTGAAGGCTCCTAGAGACCAGCACCCATCATCCACCAGCCCTGCCCTTCTGCTCTGCTTTACAAACCTTGCAAGCAGAAGCGATTGTAAGGAGGCAAGAGAGAGGAAAGCACCTCTTTTTTGTTACAATTTTATTCTTAGTGTTTAATGTTTAATGATATTTTAGTTAAGGGATGAGGGATGGGATTTTAGTTTTATGTATTACGTTTTGTTTAGGTATTTTATTTATTTGCTTATGCAAATCTTTTATGTATTTTAGGTAATTGTTTATGTAATTTTGTTTAATGTTTAATGATGGTTGTATTTTAGTTAAGGGATGAGGGATGGAATTTTAGTTTGTATGTTTTTATGTAATTTTGTAAACCACTCTGATCTTCTTGGAAAGGCGGTATATAAATAAATGTATTATTATTGTTGTTGTTGTTGTTGTTGTTGTTATGAAGCCACTATTAAAGATGTGATCAATAATTTCTTCCAGGAAAATGACTCTAGTACCATGTTACAAGTGCTGTTATAGAAAAAATAAAGGTTAAGGATAGGCGTAGTTCTCTTCTCTTACAGGAAATAGAAATCTTAACAAAACACCATACACTTTTTCAAGTCCAAGCAATACAGCACTCTTTGCTGAAGAAAAGGGCAGAAATTGAAGAACTGGACCTATATAAGATCCAGACTACATTATATTATACAAAAGTTCACTTTTATGAATAAAATAATAAAAACTCGAAGTTACTCGCCAGAACGGCAAAGAGAAAGTTAGATCATAGAATGCTCTCAGCTATTAAAACACCATATGGGGATCTAAAAACCTCACCCAGTGATACCCTGATG
>NW_024847237.1:0-1010 GCF_019175285.1 Sceloporus undulatus
GGGGGGGGGGGATGTAGCCCTTGCTTGGCTTTCCCCCTTTCGCTCGCTCTTTCTTTTCTTCTGTTTTCTCTCGTTCCTTTCTTTTTTCCTTCCTCCCCCCGGAAAAAAAAGAGAGAAAAGAAGTGCTTTTCAGTGAAACTGTTCACGTCCCAGGCTTTGGTCGAGGAAGAAGAAGAGGAGGAGGAGGAGGAAGAGAGGCTAGTCGCCCAGGAGAAGAGGAGGAGGAGCCCCAACGCCGCCCCGAACGCCGCCGCCAAGAGCCCCGCAGCAGCAGCAGCAGCAGCAGCAGCGCCGGCAAGAAGGGCACCGGCGGCAGCAGCAGCAGCAGCCCCGGCGCCAGGCAGCCAGCCGAGGGAGGGGAGGGGAGGGCTGGGCGCCCGGGGGTCTCCCGCTGGCTCTCCCTCGCCCCCGCCGATGGGGAAGGCAAGGGTAGGCAGGGACCACACGCATCAGGCGGCTGCGGGGGCAGGAGAACAACAACAACAACAACAAGAGGCAAAGGGAAGCCAGGAGGGGGAGGAAGAGAATGAGGAGGGGGAGAAGGGAGGGGAGGAGGACGAGGGGAGGGAGGGAGGAGGAGGGGGGGGGGAAGGAAGAGGGAGAAGAGAATGAGGAGGGGGAAGAAGAGGAGGAGGAGGAGGAAGAGAAGGAGGGGGAAGAAGAGGAGAAGGAGGAGGAAAAACGGAAGGAGGAGGAGGCGAAAGAGGAGGAAAAGTGGGAGGAGGAAGGAAGGAAGAAGAGGAGGAAAAGGAAGAGGATGGGGAGGAAGAAGAGGAAGGAAATGAGGAGGAGGAGGGAGGGGGTGAAAGAGGAAGGCCGCCCCCTCCGGGGATGTGCTCCCAGCCCCTGGGTCCGGACTGCGACCCTCAAGAGACCCGGGTTGAGTTCCCAGCTGGGCCACGGGAAGCCAGTGGGTGCCCTTGGGCGGGTCACGCTCTCTCAGCCTCCTCTTCGGGAGAAGGCGGGGCGCCTCGAAAGCCCACACTATGGACACAGAGAGAGAGAGAGAG
>NW_024847238.1:0-1010 GCF_019175285.1 Sceloporus undulatus
AATCTTCTTTGTGACAAACATTTTCTGTCACTGTTAATAACATATCCATTTATCCTGCAAAGGAAGCATGCAGTTTTGGTTTTATTTTTTGACTCTTCTTCATCTTTCGTTCCTGATGTTGAGCCTTTAGTGAAGTCATGTCACTTTTTTCTTTATAATATTTCTTTTCTATCCTTTCTATCTGCTTCTATCTGCTTCTTCTGAAAAACAAAACAAAACAAAAACACCTTTTCAAGCCTATGTCATTTTGCAACTTGATTACTGTAATCTTCATTACACTGGTCTTCCATTATCTCATCTTGTCTTTTGGTTTCTGTTCAACATTCTGCTGTTTAGGTTATCTTTTTGGCCCACCATTTCGTCATGTTACTCAGCTTCTGGTAACTCTCCATGTGTTGACTCTTCCTTCTTGGATCCAGTATAAGCTTGTTGTTTTAACTTTTGAAGCCCTGCATGACTTAGCTCCTGCCTATCTTTCAGCCTCATTTCTTTTCACCAGCATGCTTGGGATCTTGTTCCTGGGAACACTAGCCTTTTCACTTAACTCTTCCTTGGCTCAGTTTTATTGCTTTTCACTTGCTGTTCTCCTGGACATGCCTCCCTGGACATCTGTGAACTGCTCCTTCCCTCATTGTGAATGAATGAATGAGATTTTATTTATATACTGCCATTCCTTCGATCACGGCGGTTTACAGAATAATAAAAATACAAAATTACACAATCAGAGTCCCCCCATATTAAAACAATACAGTACAAAATTATAAAATCCATCATTCAATCCTAATAATTAAAAACCAGTAAAAACACAGTGGAAGCAGTTCCAACCATTACAATACACACAATACACAAGGAAAAGGATGGCATTAGGACACGTGGGGGAAAGCTTGGCAAAAGAGGTAAGTCTTGAGGTTTTTCCTAAAAGACTCCAGGGACTGAAGTCTACGAAAACTCATGCTGCCAACTTTTTTCTTTCAGTTAGTCCCAAAGGTGCTACAAGATCTCTCTACATA
>NW_024847239.1:0-320 GCF_019175285.1 Sceloporus undulatus
GAGTGAAGTCTGCCCCCTAACCTGATTGGCCCCCTCCCTTCAAGGCACCCCATGGAAACCAAGCTCAGTTGCCCCTCACAGGGCACCCCGACCCCCACGTCTCTTCCTCAGCACCTCCAGCCCCCTTGCAGCCCCTGAGCCTGGCCACCCCCCTTCCCCACAGCCCCATCACCCCCAGCTCCCTTCCACAGCACAGAAAGATATATATATATGGGGAAGGGAGGTTGAGGGGGGCTCCTCTCCCATCCCTAGAGAAAGGGGAGACCTTATAGGGAGGGAGAATTGTAAAGGGACAGTCTGTGAGGCCCACCTTCCCCCCC
>NW_024847239.1:420-1010 GCF_019175285.1 Sceloporus undulatus
GGGGTTTCCCCCTTCCATGAGGAAAGGGGGAACTTATGGAGAGGGAAATAGAGTTTCCAGCAAAACGTGTGAGGGGGGCAACTTATGCTGGGAGGGGTGGTTTCAAGAGAAACGTGTGGGGGGTGGAATCAAGACCCACCCAGCCCCCTTGCAGACCCTCAGGTCCCTTTCTTTCAAGGCACCCCATGGAAACCAAGCTGCCCCCTACACTTCAGCCTCCAATTCATGCTGGGGGGGGGGCAGGGTTGTGAAGGAAAGGTCTGAGAAGGGAAGCAAGGCCCACATCGCTTGCAGCCCTCTTGCAGACCCTCAAGCCCTCTTTCCTTCAAGGCACCCCATGGAAACCAATCTCACCCCACACACAGCCCAGCCAGACCCCCAACTCATGCTAGGGGGGGCGGTTCCAAGAGAAAATTGTGGAGGGGGGAAACCAAGGCCCATACTCCTTCCAGCCCCCTTTCCTTCAAGGCACCCCATGGAAACCAGGCTCGCCCCACACACAGCCCAGCCCCCAACTCAAGCTGGAGGTGAGGGAAGAGCCTGAGAGGGAAAGCCAGGCCCGCTCCCCTCCAGCCCCTTGCAGCCCCTCC
>NW_024847240.1:0-1010 GCF_019175285.1 Sceloporus undulatus
GGACTCCCTGGAAAAGACCACAATGCTGGGGAAGGCAGAGGGCAGGAGGAAGAGAGGAAGGAAGGCCCATGCCAGAGGGCCAGGCTCAGCCAGGGAGGCAGGAGGGCTTGGCAGACGCACCAATCACAGCTAACAACAGACATCACTAGCAAGAGCAGAGAAACCCTCCAGTGCAGGAATAACCCAGCTTGGCACCATGGCTCAAATGCTGTGGAATTCTGGGAATTGTAGTCTGAGCAAAACTCTGAGAGAAGAGAAGAGCAGAGCCCTGGATCCCCAACAAGTGAGTCCCCAAAATCTCATAGCATGGAGCCATAGTAGTTAAAGGATGCATCCACACGGGAGAGATAATCCGGTTTCACACCGCTTTAACTGTTTGTCTGGCTCAAGGCTATGGAATTCTGGGCGTTGGAGTACCTTGTGGGCCCCACATACTCCAACTCCCAGAATTCCTTAATGACTTAAAGCGGTACCAAACCGGGTTATTTTTGCAGTGCGGACTTCAGAGACCCAGAAGCAGGTCTGTGGCCTCAGAGGCTGCTGCCCTTACCGGCTGCTCCGCTTGCGCCATCACTGAGGCCCGAGGAGAAGAAGAAGAGAACAACCCTCCCCGACCCAAGGACTCCAGGCCTTTGGCGAATTTAGGCGGGCGTTTTTGAAAACAAATAAATGGCCCTTCCCAGCAGCCACTTCGCCAATAGGCGCGTTCTGCGCACGCGCGAAACCGAGTCCGAGCGCTGATTGGTTGTCTCTCCGACGCCATATTTAGTGCTGGCGCGAAGGCTTCCTGCCCACATTAATGATGGAAACTGGAAGTCTCTTTTTCCCCCTTGTTGCTGCTGCTGCGTGACTCCTAGTTGTTTCCGACTCACCAAAGGCGAAGCCCGTTGTGAAGAGAGGCGCTTAGGAAGGAAGGAAGGAAAGAAGGAAGGAGACTAGACCGAGGGTTGCTTCCTCCTGGCCGCCTTCTGCTCTTCCCATTCCCCAGCCAGCGCCATGCGGGGGCTGCG
>NW_024847241.1:0-1010 GCF_019175285.1 Sceloporus undulatus
CCTTCATTAGATGTCTGTTCTATTCAGTTATCTTCCTCCTAATTGGCGATAAAGTCCATCAACAATGTACATTATTAATATCCAATTGGTATCTGTCGTCTCGTCCCCTGTCCTCTTTCCGTCGTTTCTTTCTTGAGAAAATAATAAAAAAGCCCCTAGCCCAGTTCTTGTCTTTGTCCCTTGTCCTCTTCCTTAATTAGCCGTAAAGTCCAGCAACAAAGTACAGTGTTAATGTCCAATTGGTGTCTGTCGTCTCGTCCCCTGTCCTCTTTCCGTCGTTGCTTACTTGAGAAAATGAGAAAAGAAAAAAAAAGCCCCCAGTCCAGTTCTTATCTTTGTCCCTTGTCCTCTTCCTTAATTAGCCATATTGTCCATCAACAAAGTACAATATTAATATCCAGTTAATGTCTGTCTTCCCGTCCCCTGTCCTCTTTCTGTCGTGACTTCCTTGGCAGATTGAGAGAAAAAGGAGAAAGAAAAAAAAATTGTTCAATAAATGCCTCTCGTCTCCTCTTTCCTCTTTCTGTTATATCTTCCTTGGAAAAAACCAATTTATAAATGCAGTTTTAGTGTCCGTTTGATATCAAACGTCTCCTCCCCCTCGTGTGTCTTTCCCCTTCATCTTCTTTTCTCAAATCGCCATTTTGTTTCAAATCCTTCCGTTACTTTGTGTCCTCTCACTACACGCGATTTATATCCTCCCAATTGGGAGGCATGTTAAGTGAAGCAGCAAGCACAAAAGAAGGAAGAAGAAAAACTTAATATTCCCTAGATCATTATCCGTCAGCGTTCCATGTGCTAATTAGTCCATGTAATTAATCCAGCTGGAGCCCTCTTTGGAAGTAGCGGGTTAACCCCTTCCAGCTAAATCCCCTTCTCCTTTCCGCTTTTATATCCCTCCTTCCTTGTTGGAGGGCTTGTCATCTAGTTGTGAGGGGATCATGCTACTGCAGAAGAGGTCTAAATTGTCCCCAAAGGCTATACAACAAAAGTCCCCCAGATTTCCAATA
>NW_024847242.1:0-1010 GCF_019175285.1 Sceloporus undulatus
GCGGTCTCTTCCAACTCTATGACTCTATGTAAAAGTTGCATGAAAAACCCTGGAAAAACAGGGCAATTCATCCTGAGGCCTTTCATAGAATCATAGGCCTGTTACAGACTGCCAAAATAAAGCTGCTTCGGGTCTCTTTGCTATTTAAAAGATGCATGGGTCCTAAGAGTCCGGAGGTCGCGCCAAAGCCACACTCCATTCCTAAGCACTGGAGTGCAGCTTTGGTGCAGCTTCCGGATTCTTAGGATGCATGCATCATTTAAACAGCAGCATCCCTCCAAAGAGACCCGAAGCAGCTTTATTTTGGCAGTCTGGAACAGGCCATAGAATCATAGAGTTGGAAGAGACCACAAGGTCCTTCCAGTCCAACCCCATTCTGCCATGCAGGAAATCCCAATCAAAGCATCCCTGACAGATGGCCATCCAGCCTCCGTTTGAAGACCTCAAAGGAGGGAGACTCCACTACACTCCGAGGAAGTGTGTTCCACTGTCGAATTGCCCTTACTGTCAAGACGTTCCTCTTAAAGTTAAGGTGGAATCTCTTTTGCTGGAGCTTCCATCCATTGCTTCATGTGCTAATCTCAGGGGCATCATAGAATCATAGAGGTGGAAGAGACCGCTAGGGCCCTGATCCACTCCAACCCCCTTCTTCTGCCATGCAGGAAATCCAAATCAAAGCATCCCTGACAGATGGCCATCCAGTCTCTGTTTAAAGACCTCCAAGGAAGGAGACTCTATCACCCTCCGAGGAAGGAGTGCATTCCACTGTCGAACAGCCCTTACTCTCAGGAAGGTCCTCCTCATGTTCAGCTGGAATCTCTTTTCCTGTAGCTTGCATCCATTGTTCTGGGTCCTGTTCTCTGGAGCAGCAGAAAACAAGCTTCCTCCCTCCTCAATATGACATCCCTTCAAATATTTAAACAGGGCGATCATATCACCTCTTAACCTTCTTTTTTGTCTCCCTCTCTCTCTAAAGCCAAATTCCTATCAAGCCAGCAGCCATGTTTCTA
>NW_024847243.1:0-1010 GCF_019175285.1 Sceloporus undulatus
TTTTTATATCTTCTTTACACAAAGAAGAGCATTCTTTCCTCCCATTAACCTCCCATTAGCCTTCCATTAGTCCCCTCCTCAGAATGTAATGTCCATCCCCGACATACGTGCCTGTCATTAGGAAATGTCCCAAACAACAGAAAAGCGGAACTCGCTTCAGGGGTTTCTGTATGTATGTGAAACTTAATTATAGCAGGGTCTGCAAAACCTAATGTCTGTCCTTTGTCTAATTCAGCAAAAGCTGAGGTCTGACTGTTTTCTGACCTCCTATAGAAACTGGTTAATCATTTTATACCAACCCAAAATCATGGCTTCTGATACATTTATTCAGCTAACTTATCTAGGACTGTTACAGACTGCCAAAATAAAGCTGCTTCAGGTCTCTTTGGGGGTATGCTGTTTAAATGATGCATGGGTGGCAGAATATACAGCAAAGAATAAAATAAACCAAGTTGTCACCATATCAGAGTCTCCAAATACACAGCAGATTATTCTTCTCCATCAGTTTTGTAACACAGAAGCAATTTATGAATTTGGCGTTATGTGTCAGGGAGGTATATCACACGGAGCTTTTGGGTGGTTTCTGAAGTGATTGCACTTCCAATGATGCACTGCCATTAAAATGAGAGTCATGTGGATGCTGTAGATCCTTGTCCTTAGGTAAGAGACCTGCCAAAAACACTGAAGAGTTTAAGAGATGTTGAACAGGCACATCCTGCAATCAGTAGGTAATATGATCTTATTTTCTTTAGCTTAGTTGAAAAACAGGATTTTTGGTCATGTGGAATTTGAGTATGTTGCATAAATTCAAATAAACCAATTGTAGGAAGGTTCTTTGCCAAACTCCCTTATTTGTAAACAATTTGTATTGTTAGGTCTTTTTGATCCTTGGAAAGCGAAAATAAGAAAATGAAGACTTGTGCTCTTATTAACAGAAATCTTTAATTTTCAAAAAGACAATAGAAAGGCACAATCTAGATTAACCGATTTATTTCAGCATAACATTATGT
>NW_024847244.1:0-1010 GCF_019175285.1 Sceloporus undulatus
ATTTTGTTTGTGGATTTCAATGGCTTCCCTGTGCATCCTGACATGGAGTGGTTGGCATGGTCCAGAACTTCAGTGTTTGGCACAGGGATATGGCACAAGGAAGCCATTGAAATCCACAAACAAAATAAGGACTCAGCAAATGCAAATGGGAAACCACTCAGAGTCAGGGGCTTTCCCAGCAGATAATGATCCCCAATTAGCAGACACTAATCCTCTTTTGCATTAGCCTCCCAGCCTGAGGCCGGCCATCAGCACAGAACAAGACACATGCAAATCCCTCCTGCTTTCCCAGGCTCACACAGTATATAGACACCCACCTTTTTCCAGGCAAAGCATCCTCTGAAGATGCCAGCCACAGATGCTGCTGGCGAAACGTCAGGAAGAAACTCTTCTGGAACAGGCCACAGAGCCCAAAAAACCACAAAAAACCTATGGATGCTGGCCATGAAAGCCTTCGACTTTACACAAGATAATCATAATTGACCTTCCAGCCATTTTTGATGCCAGCGTCCAAGAACCACGGAAGTCCCAGGAGATCCAGAGGTGCCAAGATCTGTCCAGCCCAGGCCCTGACACTCCGGTGTTTGTGACCCAGTTCGGCCGTTTCACCCAGGAAGACATCATGGCTCTTGAGAAAGTGGAGGAGGCCTTTGACCCGGAGGCCACAAAGTACATGGTCATCTTATTCATCCACAAGGAAGACATACCTGCGATGCAGCAGCAAAAAAGGCCAATGTGATGCTAGGCAGCATCAATAGAAATATAGGGTCTAAATCAAGGGGAGTAATGGTGCCACTGTATTCTGCTCTGGTCAGGCCCCACCTGGAATATTGTGTCCAGTTCTGGGCACCACAATTCAGAAAGGACATTAATAAACTGGAGCCATGGGTCCAAAGGAGGGAGACTAAAATGGTGAAGGGTCTGGAAACCATGAAGCCCTTTGAGGAGAGAGTTAGGGAGCTGGGGATATTTAGCCTGGAGAAGAGAAGGTTAAGGGGTGATATGATAGC
>NW_024847245.1:0-601 GCF_019175285.1 Sceloporus undulatus
CATGAGAGAGTCCACACAGGAAAGAGGTCACAAAAATGCCAGCACTGTGGGAAAATTTTTGCTTACAAGTCAATCCTAGTGATGCATCACAGATTCCACACTGGAGAGAAGCCTTACAAATGCCGACATTGTGGGAAATGTTTTTTTACGAAGTCATACCTAGTGACACATCTGAGAATCCACACTGGAGAGAAGCCATACAAATGCCAGCATTGTGGGAAAGGTTTTTCTCAGAAGTCAGTCCTAATGATACATCAGAGAGTCCACACAGGAGAGAAGCCATACAAATGCCAGCGTTGTGGGAAATGTTTTTCTCGGAAGTCAGTCCTAATGATACCTCAGAGAGTCCACACAGGAGAGAAGCCATACAAATGCCAGCATTGTGGGGAAGGTTTTTCTTTGAAGTCACACCTAGTGATACATCAGAGAGTCCACACAGGAGAGAGGCCATACAAATGTCAGCATTGTGTCAAATGTTTTTCTTCTAAGTCAGACCTAGTGAAACGTCATAGAGTCCACACGGGAGAGAAGCCATACAAATGCCAGCATTGTGGGAAAGGTTTTTCTCAGAAGTCAATGCTAGTGAGACATCAGAGAGTCC
>NW_024847245.1:701-1010 GCF_019175285.1 Sceloporus undulatus
AGAAAAGGCCCTTGTGATCTTTTTTGTAAAATTTGTCTGTCAATATGTCTCTATGTTTTCAAGTTGGATTTTGTTAAGTTTAGGTTTTAATGGCCAATAGTATAAATAATTGATTTGGGTTGTCAATTTGGCTGGGGATTGTGTTTGTGGTATAGGTTAGGTAGATGGGAGGTTGGGATTTGTTGCAGCTGGTTAGAATAGTTATGGGAATTATAGCTTTTGCAATGTGTGGGATTTTGGCTTAAGAAAGTTGGGGGCAAGCATTAACAGAAAGGGCTAGTTTCTGGGAATGGCAAAATGGGGCCTGTG
>NW_024847246.1:0-1010 GCF_019175285.1 Sceloporus undulatus
TGGAATATCAAGGGCATCAGCCAAGAAAAGAAAAGGAGGAAAGTAATGCATTTTTTGGAAGGCAAAGGGTTTGATGTATTATGTTTACAAGAGACCAAAATGAGGGATGGGGACTTGAAATATCTGAGAAATAACAAAATTGGTACGCTGTTTGCGGCAACTATGAATAAACGAAAAAGAGGGGTGGCAATTTTTGTCAAGTCAAAATGGGAATCGAGACTGATATGTAAGGATGATAATGCTAGATGGTTATGTGTAGAAATAAAAGTTGACGATGTTAAATATCTAATTTGTAATGTTTATGGACCACACGAAAGAAAGGAGGAATTCTATAATAATTTGAGTAAACAACTAGATGATATGGATAATAATAATTTGATATTGATTGGGGATTTTAACGGGGTACTCAACCCCAAGTTTGATAGAAAAGCCCAAAGTAAAAAACAGAGAAAATACCAGGGGAAACTACCTAAATCCTTATTTGATCTGAAGGAAAATTTTGGATTAACAGATGTATGGACGCATTGTAATGGCAAAAAAGAAGGCTTTACTTTTTTTTCGGAAGTACATAAATCCCATTCGAGGATTGATTTAGCCCTGGCCCCAAAAACATTACTACATGAGATAAAATATATGGAGATTTGGCCGAGAACCTTCTCGGACCATAATATGATTGAAATAGAAATAAACATAGGGAGAAAATTGAATACAGGTTGGAGATTAAACGGAAAAATATTAGAGGATGAAAACTTTATTAAGAAAGTTAAAAATGAGATTAATTTTTTTTTTAAAGAGAATGGGGGCAAAACAAGTAAGATGAAGGTAGTCTGGGATACTAGTAAAGCCTTTGTGAGGGGACTGTTTATACAGAGGATGGCAGAAATTAGGAGAGCAGAGAGACAAAGAGAAGAAAAGATAAAATTGGAACTCAAGAAAAAAGAGGAAGAATTACAATTAAGGAAAAAAGGGAAAAAGAAAATACAGAGAGAAATAAAAATTTTGAAAGAACA
>NW_024847247.1:0-1010 GCF_019175285.1 Sceloporus undulatus
TACTCTATTCTAAAAAAAATAGAAGTTTTAAAAACATAACAATATGGATAAAAGAACAGCAGTTATCCACTCCCATCCACCCTGCATTTTAAAAAAAACCTTTTGCAGAAACCAGCTACCGGCAAAAAGCTTATTTAAATAAAGTGCTCTTTGATTTCCAGTAGAAGACAGAAAGGGGGCAATTCTAGCCTTCCATCAGAGGGAGTTTTCATAGCCTGGGAGCAGCCATCAAGGAAGCCTTCTTATGTATCCTCACCAAGTGTTCCTGGGATTGTGATGGGACTGAAAAAAAAGCCCAGTGCTGAGGATCTCCCAATTTGGGCAGGTAAATACAATATTTCAGATAGTCTAGACCCAAACTATACACAGCTTATTAGGCCACTACTATCCATCACCTAGTGCTGGTCTGTGAGACTTGTCATCTGGACTATGGAGAATTTCCAGGAGAAAAAGAAACAGTTGCAGCCAGTGGACACAAAAATGTGGAAACCACATGTATTACACACAATGGTTCTGCATGTGCAGTTTGCCACTTTGACCTTGTTTTCCCCACAGCTTAAGCCTATACCCTGCAGTAAATTTCTATGGCAAACTATTATGACCAGCGGTAATTCACTGTAAGGAACAGTTTACCCTGCACACAGAAATGTTTTGTAGAACAAAATATTTCACTGAAAGCTAAATGTTAGGCTACTGTATGTGCACAAATCATTCTGGATGAATGGAGGGAAAAATGCCATAACCAAGTCTATGAGGGTTTCTTTTCATGAGTGAAGGTGACTTTCTCAGCAAAATAATTTTTCCCACAAAAATACTGACCTATCCACCTTGTTTTCTGGCTTATTTCCACTGCTCTTCATAACACTCCATCAGTTTCTTAACATTCTTTTTTCACACAGTTACATTCCGCATTATTAAACCAAGCTGATGGTCAAACATTTTGCATTATAAACTTCAACTGATTTTACACATAATTTCTCTCTCTTTCTCTCCTGCTCCCTCTCTCACAT
>NW_024847248.1:0-1010 GCF_019175285.1 Sceloporus undulatus
AAGGTCCGGAGGACTAACAGAGAGAGGAGACGACTCCCGGGATAGAGTGACGACGGAAGAAGGTCCGGAGGACTAACAGAGAGAGGAGACGACTCCCGGGATATAGAGACGACGGAAGAAGGTCCGGAAGACTAACAGAGAGACGACTCCCGGGACAGAGAGACGAAGGAAGAGGATAGAAACACAGTAGAAAGTAGGTCCGGAGGGCTAAGAGGGAGAGCAGAGGAGTGTGGGACTAGACAGACGACGGAAGGAGGGCAGAATAAGACGGAAGAAGACGGAAGAAGGTCCAGAGGAAAAAGGAAGGAGAGCCTGGACTTAGAGAGGCGATAGAAGACGGACTGGGTGTTTTAGAGAGAGAGGGAAGAATAGGGGGCCAGAAAAAAAGATAGAAGAAGGACGAAGTGGAGGAAGAGAGAACTCCAGACTGAAGTGAGACGGTGAAAGAGGGTTTGGTGGAACTAAAAGAGTAGGGGAAGCTAAAGAAGAGATAGTAGGAAAGGAGAAGAAGGTGGGAAAGAGACATTGGGAATAAAGGGGAGGAAGAAAGAAAGTTTAAGAAAGAAGGACAACATAGTGTAAGAAAGGTTTTGAACTTTGAGAATAAGATAAAGAAATAATGTCTAATTGGGAGGGATTGCTATTTTAAAGGTAAAAGGAAAATTTATGGGAGTTATATTATAAGTGAGTCATATTATTTTGTAATCTCTATCATATATTTATAGGTGATTTCACGGTTACTTTTTGTTAAAGTTGATTTCCTCCCAGCTTTCTCTTTTCCTCTTTAATATTAGGGGTGGGAATATTTTGACAATCTGTTGGAAGAAAGGTGCTATATATAGAATGAATACTAGAACCCAATCGCAGAAAGCACTTCAGCAGGCACAAAGTCAAAGGAAACTTTCTACTGATACACATAAAAATATAGACATGAATCAACTCCTTTTGGATAAAATTGATAACCTCGCAATAAATTTGTCGGCAAATCTGGCCAAAGAAATGGACACTTT
>NW_024847249.1:0-1010 GCF_019175285.1 Sceloporus undulatus
ATGGAGGTTTGACAACTGGTCCTGGAAGCAGTCGCACTTCCTCTAAAGGACTATGTTTGCAGTTTGGGGGGTGCTCCTGAATCTGTCGCTCCAGATGTCAGCTCAGATAGATGCGACAGCAAGGAGTGCCTGTTGTTAGCTTTGGTTGATACGCCAACTGCGCCTCTTCCTGGAACCTGAGGACATGAAAACTATGATGCATGCTCTGGTAACCTCATGTCTTGACTTCTGCAATGAATTCTACATAGGGCTACCCTTGCACTTAGTCCGGAAACTTCAACTAATCCAAAATATGGCAGCCAGAGTGGTCAATGGAATATCTAGAGGTGTCCATATCACACCTATAATGGCTGCCCATTAATTTCTGGGGACAGTACAAGTTCTTGGTTATAACATTTAAACCCCTTCATGGATTGGGTCTAGCTTACTTACGGGATCTCCTACTCCCATGTAATCTGCTCCACACATTGAGGTCCTCTAGTAAAAACTTACTGCAGTCAGCAATAACAAGGCTTTCTGCAGTTACACAGAGGACCTTCTCCCAAGTTATGGAACAACATCCAGAAGAGTTCCGATATATCACCAGTCTTTAAGGCTTTAAAAAGCTCATCAAGACATATCTCTTTCAAGATTAGCATTCCAGCAATCTCTTATTAATTGAATTGTTAAGCAACTGCTCTGCTTCTGCCCTATTTTTAATAATTGTTTTAATAATTGTTTAAGAATTTAATTGTATTTTCTTGTGGATGGGAGGAATTGGGAGGGTTTGGGACCCAACAATGACAAGTTGTTATTGTGTTTTACCAGTGCTTTTACTGTTAGACGCTTTGATCTGTTTTTAGAAGCCTTTAGAAGCCTTTGAGACACCTTCGTCACGTGTGAGGGTTACATGATAGGCGGAGTGCCCACACAGCTGGCAACCCTCGCAAGTGACGAGGGCGCCGCAGCTGCAGCACACCCACCATACGCGGCGCATAATGGTGACATTGCAGATGTGCCACCTCCAAACA
>NW_024847250.1:0-1010 GCF_019175285.1 Sceloporus undulatus
TTTACTTTTACAAAAAACAAAACAAAAAACAAACAAAGCAAAAACAACCCCCCCCCCCCCGTTTATTGTCATTTATTCCCCTGCTTCAGCCTTACACTTTTACTTCCTTCTTTTTGAGATTAATGTCATAAGTGATACTGGATAGTAGAAATCGAAGTACTAAACAGAATGACAGCACAATGCTATAGTCAATCAGATTTAGCTTTACAGGTATATCACTTAAGATAATATATATCCTGGCCATGTAGCAAAGTATTGTACAGTAACATCCAAAATTCACAAAACATTGTTACTTTTTTGGTCCAACCAAAATGCACAAAATACATGTTGCAAACCTTCGAAGCTCCACTGGCTTTTTCATCAGGCAAAATGTTAAAAATCATACTGGAGTGGAGGGGGGGATATAACAATGATAATCACAAGCCTGAATTTTGTCAGAGATGTAGCTGTTCTCAGTTCAGGTGGTACTGTAGAGAAATTCATGCAGGTGGGCCACTCTTCCTCCTGGCGTTGTAGGTACTCCAGGAAATGAAAATATTTAACATTTCATTAGGAAGACAAAGAGAGATACACCTCTTGAGATGCTTTGTTGAGCAGAGAGCACTGATTTCCTGAAGTACCCTGGAGTTCTCCTGTATGATTTTCAACATCTTTGCCTGATGAAGAAGCCAGTGGAGCTTTGAAAGCTTGCAACATGTATTTTGTGTATCTTGGTTGGGTCATAAAAGGTATCACTGTTGTATATAGCCAATGTGGAATCCTGTGGTTAATGGGCAGGCACCACAATCCTGTATAGCAAGTCAAATCCCCCTAGGTGATGACATTATTAAGAACAAAGCAAATTGAAAAAGAGAAAGAAAAAGAAAATAACAAAAAGATAACAATTTTTCACAGGCATTGCTGAGGAATTATTGAAAAAATTGGTGCTTTAAAAGTTTATGCCCACAATTCAGAACAGTTAGCCAGACTTAACCATGTTTATTTCAATTGGCCAAAGCTATTAAACTTTG
>NW_024847251.1:0-1010 GCF_019175285.1 Sceloporus undulatus
ATTTGGTGTTTTCCAACAATCTTATATCCTCTTTCTTTATATGGGTTATATATAACACACACACACACACACACACATATATATATATATATATATATACACTCTTCTACTTGCATACAATTTAAACATAATCAAATACATGGAGAAATATGTGCATCTATACACCCCCACGTTCTGCTCAACATCAGCATGTATATATCCTTTACATATATCACTACACCTTTTCCCCTCTTTTTTGAGGCTGCTATGTATTCTTTCCCCAATTTGGTGTTTTCCAACAATCTTATATCCTCTTTCTTTATATGGGTTATATATAACACACACACACACACACACACATATATATATATATATATATATACACTCTTCTACTTGCATACAATTTAAACATAATCAAATACATGGAGAAATATGTGCATCTATACACCCCCACGTTCTGCTCAACATCAGCATGTATATATCCCTTACATATATCACTACACCTTTTCCCCTCTTTTTTGAGGCTGCTATGTATTCTTTCCCCAATTTGGCGTTTTCCAACAATCTTATATCCTCTTTCTCTATATGGGTTTCCTGAAGGCAAATGACATCAAGTCTCTGTTCCCTCAATAATGAAAAAAAGTTTACCTCGTTTTTTGGGCTGTTAATTCCTTTAACATTCAATGATAGGATGTCCGTCTTTTCCCGTTTCATCATCACATTCTCCATCTATATCGTCCTCCTTTGTGTTTGGATCTGGTTTCCTAAGCAATTCTCCTTCTTCTGGTTCTTCTTCTATGCTCTCTTCCTCCTTATCCTCTTCTCCTTTTCTGGGGTTGTTTCTTTCTTCTTTCTGACTGTCTCCTTTATTAAGTTCTTTTTCATTCTCATGTAGAAAATTTCTTGCTTTTTCTACCGAGTTGATTTGGTATCTATTATACTTGAATTTAAAAGATAGGCCCTGAGTTAGTTCCCATTTGTAGCAGATTCCATTGCTGCGCAAAACCTTAGTCAGTGGTCCATATTCCTTC
>NW_024847252.1:0-1010 GCF_019175285.1 Sceloporus undulatus
CCACAGGCAGCCGCGAGAAGAATGGTGGCTGCCTGTCAACCGGGGGCGCCTCTCCGAAATCCTCAAGGGTTTCAAAGAACGCTGCCTTCAGAGTTTTAAACTTTACTCTGCATTGGTGCAGCGTTCTTTGAAACCCTTGGTTTCGGAGGGCACGAGATGCCTCGAGAAAATGCCCCCGGTTGGGCTTGTTGGTGCTAGCCATCACCCTTCTCGCAGCTGCCTGTGGCATCAGAGAGTCCAGGAGGATCCCAACCTCTTCGTCTGTCCAGTAGGCGATTCGGACCGGGACCCTCCTGCGTGGCTCTGCCATGTCGATCACCGTCCTGGGGTCTTGCACATTTGCGCACGGGTATATATGGGCACCTGCGGCTCTGGGCCGTTATGCCAAGGTGGTCCTAGTCCAATGAAAGTTTTCAGAGGAGCAGTTTGAATCTCTCCCCCAATAGATGTCCTCTGGGTGCCCCATTGATACATTCAAATTGGCCATTAGGAAAGCTTGAATTTGAGGGGGATTGATACATTTTCAAAGGGGCAATTGGCAGTTGGAGCTGATGTATCTTTTTACCCCAGGAAAACAGGCGCCAGGAGACCTTTTGTGTGTGTGTGTTTGTGTGTGTCCCCCTCAGGCACGTGGCAAAACATGCCCACAGCACAGATCAGGAATCATAGGCAGACTCAAACTGTGGATAATGGGATACATTTATTCATGTGCTTATGCTATTACAGTACAATGCACTCTGACATCACAGATGATGGCATAGGAGCCATGCTTCAGATTCTCCTTGTCAGAAAAAAATCTGCCAGGGCATTCCTCACAGCCTCCTGTGCTTTCTTCTTCTCTGTCTCTTCAAGGGGGTCATGAGCCACTTCCGAATGGGGTAGGCACAGTCAGCCAGTATCAGGGGCCCGATCTGCTGGCCTGTGATGTTGATGCTGGGGTTCCCTGGCACATAGATGCCAGCCTCCATGGCCTCGTAGAGGAGAGAAAGTTTAAAGGGGCTTGGGCGCTT
>NW_024847253.1:0-1010 GCF_019175285.1 Sceloporus undulatus
TGCGGGCAGCTGACAATAACAACAGAAAAAAACATGGGAGGAACTGACCTAACTGACCCAGTGTTTCTAAACAAAATCTACTGAGTATTTGATGGAATTTAAAAAGAATATCTGTTTCTCCAGCATGTAAAACAATTGGCCTGGAATCCTGTGTCCAGTTTTGGGCCCGACAGTTCAAGAAAGATGTTGAGAAGCTGGAGCGTGTCCAAAGGAGGGTGACCAAAACGGTGAAGGGCCTAGAAACCATAATGCCCCTTGAGAAGAGACTTAGGGAGCTGGGGTTATTTAGTCTGGAGAAGAGAAGGTTAAAAGGTGGTTTGATAAACCTTGTTTAAGTATTAGAAGGGGTGTCATACTGAGGAGGGAGCAAGCTTGTTTTCTGCTGCTCCAGAGAACAGGACCAAGAACAATGGATGCAAGCTGCAGGAAAAGAGATTCCAGCTCAACATTAGGAGGAACTTCATGACAGTAAGGGCTGTTCGACAGTGGAGTCTCCCTCCTTGAGAGGTCATTAAGCAGAGGCTGGATGGCCATCTGTCAATGGGGATGGTTTGATTGAGAGTTCCTGCATGGCGGAATGGAGCTGGACTGGAGGGCCCTTGCGGTTTCTTCCATCTCTGTGATTCTATGCTTTTGTCTTCTTTTCTCTTGTGGTGGAATAGAGATTATATATCCATGTTACACTTTGAGAAGGGTCTGGCTGGGCCAGCTCATAAAAATACCTTTACGCAGCCCCAACTTTTACCTTTAACACAACGTGGCATGAAACGTTCTAGTTTACGAAAGCTTCTGCTACAATCTTTTCACATCTGAAGTCAAAGGCTTTCATGGCCAGCATCCAATTTTTTGTGGGGTTTTTTGGGGGCTATGAGGCCATGTTCTGGAAGAATTTATTCCTGACATCTGGAACAAACTCTTCTAGAACATGGCTTCGTAGCCGAAAAGCCCACAAAAAACTGTGATCTTTGTTTACAATTAGTCTCAAATGCGCTACAAGACCCCTCTGCATA
>NW_024847254.1:0-1010 GCF_019175285.1 Sceloporus undulatus
GACTCCGCCCTCCATAACTGCCATCCGCTGGCCTGAGAGGGAATTCAGCTGGCACGTCCAGCTCCATCAGGGCCAGCCTGAAGGAAGGAGACTCCTCTCTCCATAACTGCCATCTGCCAGCCTGAGAGAGAGTTCACCAGGCAGGTCCAGCTCAATCAGGACTAGCCTGGAAGAAGGAAGAGCCCTCCCTCCAATCCAGGGGTAGGCAACCTTTTTGAGTCGGGGGCCAGGTTGCTGTCCCTCAGACAACTAGGGGGCCGAAGCTGGGGGTGGAGCTTCCACCCTCCAGGGGTGGAGCCATATGCCAGGGGTGGAGCTTCCACCCTCCAGGGGCGGAGCCACACACTGGGGGCGGAGCTTCCACCAAAGCATCATCATCATCATCATCACCACCACCACTATCATTGTTACAGCAGACCTTTGTTACAGCACTTTGGAAAGTCACACTGTCTCACCTTCATAAATAATAAAAATAATGAAATACAATAAAAAGCAATAATAAAAATAATGAAATAAAAAAACAAAAATAAGTGTTATATATTTTTTAAAAATGATGGAAAAAACCCAAGGCAGACCTGAAATGACTCACATTTCCACCTCCTCCCCCTCTTTCTCACTGAGAGGGGATTTTGCAGAAAGAAGACCCAGGGCAAGTAGTAGTAGTAATAATAATAATAACACTAATAAAGGTGCAAGCAAAGAAATTACTAAAATGCAATTGAAAATAAACTACAGCAAGCATGAACACAGTTTCAACCCTGAAAAGCCACAAGGTGCTCAGAGGGGATTTTGCAGAAAGAAGACCCAGCTAACCCCCTCCCCAAAATAATAATAATATCACTTAGGGTGGGCTGCAGGTGCTTCTCTTGTAGCCTGTTCTTTGCTTGCACCTTTTTTTTTTTTTTTTTTTTTTTTTTCTCCCTGCTCTTAGGGAGGAGGAGGGCGAGGTGGAGCCTGCTGCAGGCCTGCTGCAGCCCCTGGAGCCCTGTTGGAGTGCTACAGGGGCTGCA
>NW_024847255.1:0-1010 GCF_019175285.1 Sceloporus undulatus
GCTCTTTCCAGACTCCTCTCCAAAGGCTGGATCCTGGAGGGAGGGGGCTCTGGCTCTGTTTCCTTCATTGCAAACAGTTGGTCTTCTTTCAACTGGGATGGACATCCTATCGCCCACCAGATGTTGACAGACTACAGCTCCCATCATCCCCTTGGAGAGCATAACAAATAAAAGAAGGATACTGGGAGTTGTAGTACACTGACACCTGGAGGCCAAAAGAAATCCCATCCCTAGTTTAGGGCTAAGCCTTGTGCGTAATCCCAGCTAGAGGGGTTTGGGTTTGGTTTTCTTAATGAAGAAATAAGGAACCCAAGACAAGAGCCTTTTCCTGTTCCTTCCTCTGTTCAGTTGGCTTCACTCTGGAGCAACCCTAAGAAGGAGGGAACTCCAAAGACCTTGTTATTAACTGACTGAACAAGGTCTTGCAAGCTGAAAGTCTTCCTTTCCTTGACTCAATCCACCTCCAGCCACTCTTTCTCTTTCCTGATGCCTTCCACTTTACTGACCATCCTCCTTTTTTCCAGGGAGTCATGTCGTCTAACTATCTGCCCAAAGTACAATAGCTTCATTGATTTGTTTGATCTTCTAAGCAAGGTTTAGGCTTGCTTTGCTCTGAGAGTCATTGAATTCTATCTTTGGTGATCCATGGAAGACTGCATAAATGTTGCACTTGTAGCACACCTCCATTTGTACTTTCTGCAGGTGTGCAAAGAACCAAGATGGCCTCCAAAGGAAGGAAGAGAAGAGAAACTACCCTCAGTTCCTCCTTCAAAGAAGAAAATGGAGGAAAGAAGACCTTGGGACAGTTAATGTTCAGCCCTCCTTTTTTGAAGTGGAGCCATTGGGAATTTGAGAGACTGGGGTGCAATGGAGGCCAGTTATGTACAATCCTCTGTCTTTCAGTGATTAGTTGATCTGTGGTTCCTGCCATCTTGCCCTTGCTTCCCCTCCCAGCCAATCAGGGCCAGGGATGGATTGAGGGATTGGGATTCCAGCCAATGATGGCCCCT
>NW_024847256.1:0-1010 GCF_019175285.1 Sceloporus undulatus
TAAAACAGGACATGCCTCATTAAGTGACAGTGAAATTTTCTAAACACGGGTCTCAGCTTGAGTGGAACAAAAAATATATTACCTACTGTAGAGCCACCTGCTTTTCAAAAACACACAAGCAAGATACAAGAGAGGTTGTACGTGAGATACATTACAGCAACGAGAAACATTGCAGTAATTTTAACCTAACATAAGTCATGATTCACTAAACTTATGAGAAGAAGGTTTTGAACCAAGAGCAGAAATGGAAAGAGTATTTCCATTTCCCCCAAAATGGTTTTTAAAAAGGTACTTCTTGAGTGCTAGGAAACCCTGATGGGGAAAATCCTGGACTGACTATAATCTGATTTATTTTATACAAAATTTGTATTTTTTGCACAGAAACTGGCATTTTCTGCACAAAAAATGTTAGAATTTTGCACAGAGTAAGTCTTGAATGGAGACTAGTATTTGAAAACCACTCAGTTTTCAAAAACTTTTTCACAGTAGGAAGAAAATTTCTAAAATTAAACATTGCATACAAATTCATGAAGTAGTACATCCTTAACACAGGGGTACTTTCAAGTGAGTTACAAGCATTCTGTCCGTATTTATGCAAAATGGATGTTCCCACTCTTTACCCCATAAAAATGACAAGGAAGGAATGAAAACGCCAACAAAAGGATGGATAAAAAATAAATTATCCAGTTCTGTCTAATCCAGATTTTGTTTTCACAAACTATTCTATGCACATACTATTAAAAATGAATATACACCTTAGTGCCTCATCATAAGCAGTTAAGTATCATACTGGCACTTATTATTATTTAGCATTTTTGAATATATGCCTGTTCTAAAATTCAGGAATGTGGGAAGTGTTTTTCCATAAGTTATATATGAAGGAAATTAGCTGCCTTCTATTGCAGCATGGAATTTCTCTTGGGCCTGTTACAGACAGCCAAAATAAAGCTGCTTCGAGTCACAGTGGAGGTATGGTGTTTCAATGATGTATGCGTCCTAAGAGTCCAGAA
>NW_024847257.1:0-1010 GCF_019175285.1 Sceloporus undulatus
ATAACAGTGATGACCCAGGGTGCAAATGGCGCCTTGGTGGCATCACAGGAAGGAGCCCCATTTCTGAGCTCCTTTTGGCTGCAGATCGTTCTTGTGGCCATGGGGTTGCTGCGGCAATGATCCGGAGGAGACAGGGACAGCCTCTGGCCACCCCTTTCTTCTACTCTGTACAGAGCCATTGTTATTATTATTAAGATTTATTTCTAAAACGCTCCTTCTTTGGAGATCTTTAAACAAAGGCTGGATGACTATCTGTTGGGGGTGCTTTGAATGTGTATTCCTGCATGGCCAGGGGTTTAACTGGATGGCCCTTGTTGTCTATTCCAACTCTATGATTCCATAATTCTAAAGTGGAAACATAGCACCATGACAATGTAGTATGAAAGGGCCCTCAGTCTTCACAGGAAGGGCAGTGGAGTCAAGTTCCTTACCCACAGAGGCCACATTCTCATAATTCTCCATCATCACATCGCTGTACAGAAGTCTCTGCTTCTTTGTCAAGAGTTTCCATTCCTCCTCGGTGAAATATACTGCCACATCTGCAAAAGTTACCTGCAATAGAAAATAGCCCTCATCCAGAGAGTGACTAATAAAAGGGGAGGAAAGCACATGGTGCATCCCAAATACTATTTCATTACTTCAGAATTCAGCCCAGGAAATAAACTTTAAATAATGTTAGCAAGCAAAAAGCTACTGCCTTTGAAATCCAGTTTCTCTCAAATCCTTTGTGAGGCTACAAGCCCCTCTGTTTGGAAGAGAAAACTGAATTTCTCAGGAAGCCTCCATGCTTTTACACAGGAAAACTTGTAGGTGTTCATAAGGTAGAACATGCCAATGCTGTCCCAATTTAAAAGATATTTTAAAACTTTTGTTGGAGGTAGCAAACTCAAATAGTACAGGTCCCATCCATTGGCATTCTCTTTATAATTCTCCCGAAAAGCCTAAAATGTGGTATATTCACATCCATATAACATATCAGATATCCTAGTTTTGTGGATTTGGGATGATAC
>NW_024847258.1:0-1010 GCF_019175285.1 Sceloporus undulatus
TGTGGGGAAAGAATGGTGTGAAATGAACTGAATACAATGGGTGTTTGATGCAAATACCTCAGACAAAAGGGATTAGCTCACCGCCTCTCAGATTCTTGTTGGCTCTGAATTTTGATCGCGTTCACAAGCCAATGTAGACTACAATCTGAGGGTGATGCACCCAGATACAGCTCAAAAATATCATAGCAGAGTATGGAAGCAAATATCCAGATATAGGCATTGGCAACGCACTGACCACTTTTCACACTTAAAAATAAGTCACAAACACAGTCGATTTCATCGAAATCCTTGGAGATTCTCTATCTTGAGTTGCAAAATAATACAAATATTTGAAAGCTCTACTCTGACTTCCATCAACTTCACCATCTCTTGCTCACACAACTCAGATCCAATCCACTCCAATCTGCATGCCAGCTGTATATTGTCTTGGTTGTAAGTCCTTTCTTGGTGCCAAACAGCATGAAGTGACCTCTGCAGTTAGCTTGCATCATGCCTTGGGCTCTGACTCAGGAGTCTATGGCACTCTCACAGGATATGATGCCACCTGTCAATCAAAGTATTTTTGCACATGTTTAATTGAATAATTTATTTTCAACAGTCCTTTGACTATCTTCTTCTGCTGATTCCCTCAAGGCAGTCTCCATACGGTCTCTTCTTTGCTAGCTCCTATGAGTAAGAATGCAACCGTTCAATGGATTTAGGAGCATAAGCAGCAGGGATATGATTGGGTTACTCACAGCAACTTTTATTAATTTAATCTCTATAAGGAGGGGTTAATGAGGGCCAAATCATGCAGTAACACCCTCCTCTGTTAAGTCTGATTTTCAGTCTCATCTGTAATTGTCCTTCTTTACAGAAAAACATTTGAGCCATGAGAGAGTCCATACAGGAAAGAAGTCACATAAATGCCAGCACTGTGGGAAACATTTTGCTTACAAGTCAGTCCTTGTCATGCATGGAAGAGTCCACACAGGAGAGAAGCCATACAAATGCCAGCATTGTGGGAATGT
>NW_024847259.1:0-1010 GCF_019175285.1 Sceloporus undulatus
CAGGCCTGGAAGACAAAGAGCCCTCCTCCAACCACCATCTTGAGGGGGAGAGAGGCCAGGCCTGGAAGACAAAGAGCCCTCCTCCAACCACTATCTTGAGGGGGAGAGAGGCCTGGCCTGAAGAAAAAGAGCCCTCCTCCAACCACCATCTTGAGGGGGAGAGGCCTTGCAATTTTTTTGTATTATATTTCAATTTTACTGTACACCGCTATGATCATTCCGGAATAGCGGTCTATAAATAAAAATTATTATTATTATTATTATTATTATTATTATTATTATTATTATTATTATTAATATATAATTACATAATTAAGATATGGAAGCCATAAAGGCAGAAATAAAAATTAATTAGCAAAAGGGATATAATTTCCTTTCTTGACCTCAGGAACAATGTAACATAGGGAGTAAACTAAATTGAATGAATGAACAAAGATTAAGCCTTAGCAGAGAGGAAGAGAATTGTGTAGGATACAGTTCATTAGGTTGAAAAACAGGTGTTAAAGTAAGTAGGTTGTACAAGGGATAGATTTCAAAAAACAGATTGTAGGAATGTAAAACCCCCAGACTAACAAGTTATGAATTATAAGACTAGGAGGAAATTTATTCCAATTAACTAAATAAGTTAATAAATAATACACAAGTGAGCCTTGCATTAGCTGTAATGAGTCTAGAACAACTTAAGTAGATAAAATTTGCAACACGCATCTGCATTAGAAAGTCAGTAATAGAGGGACAAGTAAATTGGCAAACGATGGATAGGAAGTATTGTATGATTGAAGTTGGTAAGTAGAAAGTTTAAGCAAGTGGTTGAAGGTTAAAGTAAGTAGATTTGAGAGTGTGAGAGAGAAGGTGAATGAGTGAATTTATTTAGATTGTATGGTTAAACTAAGGGTAAGAGGACACAAAGAAGGAAGGGAAAGAAAGAAAGTAGTAGTGTAGAAATAAAGGAGAGTGAGGAAAAGGGAGAAGATGGGAAAGTAGATGAAAGGAAATAATTGAGAAGGGAG
>NW_024847261.1:0-1010 GCF_019175285.1 Sceloporus undulatus
ATATATATATATATATATATATATATTGCACTGTTGAACATTTCCTCTGGTTCTGATGCTCAGTTGTCACATAACTGGGTTCAATTGTACTTTTACCTTTAGCTGCTAGACAGTTAATAGTACAATAGTGGAAATCAGGAAATGTATTAAACGTCATCTCATGGTATGTAAGAATATGGGACTTTGCTCTATTGGAAAAGTTAACCCAAACAGTCAAGGAACTGAATGAAAGCATATTTTCTGCAGAGGGAGTTTGAATAGATGCAATTTTGCACAGGAAAGTGAAGACAGTTAACCATCAATGCAAATGTGCGAAAACACTCACTGATTTGCATAGTACACTTATATGTAGAATAGCCGAACAAGTCCTGACCGGTCATGTCATACGTGGAATGATGCATTTGGTTGAAACAGACATTAATTCTGTGTGCTGGATCAAACAAAGTGCATTGTATGAATGTTTTACAACAGGGTTAGAATCATAGAATCATAAAGTTGGAAGAGACCGCAAGGGCCATCCAGTCCAACCCCCTGCCATGCAGGAAATCCAGATCAAAGCATACACGTCAGATGGCCATCCAGCCTCTGCTTGAAGACCTCCAAGGAGGGAGACTCCACTACACTCCGAGGAAGGAGTGCATTCCACTGTCGAACAGCCCTTACTGTCAGGAAGTTCCTCCTAATGTTGAGGTGGAATCTCTTTTCCTGCAGCTTGGATTCATTGTTCCTGGTCCTGTTCTCTGGTGAGATCATTTATAAATTTTGTGTATTTCACAAATCACATTTCATATTTATCTTCTCAATGAAAGACAAAAAGTCGGCACGTAAAAGATCTCAGCTTGTTTGAAGCAAAGGCCAAGAGGTTCTTTGAGGTGTGACATTAGCACAGTGTGACTGGGCCAAGAAGGTCAAGGTGTTATCTTATTTTTAATGGCCATTTCCTTTGTAGTGGGATGAAAATAACCCCTCCGTTTCCTGCCAGGGACTGTGTTCCAGTAAACAGGGAATTT
>NW_024847262.1:0-1009 GCF_019175285.1 Sceloporus undulatus
CTCTTGGACCTCTCAGCGGCCTTCGATAACATTGACCATAATATCCTTCTGGAACGCATGGGAGAGTTGGGGTTTGGGGTTTCCAAGCAGTCTTGGAAGAAACGGATTTTCTAGATCCATTTCAAACAGGATTTAAGGCAGGTTATGGAGTTGAGACGACCAGTGGTTCAGGTCCTACATCTTTGGTAGATTCCAGATGCTGTCGCTGGGGGACAGTTGTTCGTCCAAGAGGGAGCCAAGTCAAGAGTCCCTCAAGGCGCAATTCTGTTCCCAGTGCTATTCAACGTTTACATGAAGCTATTAGGTGAGATCATTCGGAGACATGGGGCGGGAAGCAGGGAGACCTAGAAACAATAGTACACCTGGTCACCTCTCGGCTCGACTTCTGTAACTCACTCTACATGAGGATACTCTTGTTCCAAGTTCGGAAACTTCAATTGGTACAGGATATGGCAGCCAGGTTGGTTACAGGCACTTCTATAACTGCCCACATTACACCGGTTCTTAAATCCCTCCACTGGCTGCCCATTAGTTTCCAGGCAAAATACAAGGTGTTGCTTCGCTCTGAAAGGACCTGCCAGATGAGATCCATCCTACTAACACCTTGGAAGCCTTTAAGAAGGATATTAAGATGGATCTCTTTCCAGACTAGATTAGATGTATTCACTTGCCTCCCCCTCCCCCTGACCCTTACCCTTGCCATCATTACTGTTATGAAAATTGTTATTGATGTATCGTTCCTGCCCTCCCCTCTCACCTTCAGAAAATGACCCATTTCTTGCCCGAAAAAAAACGTTTTTACAGTATTGTGTTTTGGATGTTTTAAAATTTCTTGCTGTTTAATATCATAAGAGAAATATACGATTTAAATGTTGCATTAACACCAGAAACATACCTATTGAACATGATTGAGGACAAGGAGAGAAGGAAATATTTGAAACCAGTATTATATCTTATTACAACGGCAAGGATAGTAATTGCTAAGAATTGGAAGAAGCAGGGAGATATT
>NW_024847263.1:0-536 GCF_019175285.1 Sceloporus undulatus
TATTCTATCCAGCTGCAACAAATCCCACCCCTCATCTACCTAACCTACACCACAATCCACAATCCACGACAAATATACAACCCAAAGCAATTACCTATACTATTACCAATTAAAACCCAAACTTAACAAAATATGACTTTAAAACATAAACAGACATATGGACAGACAAAGTTAATAAACAAAACCATAAGGGCTTTTTCTTATTACCACAAGATTAAAAATGTATGCTTTGTATTCCTTCTTGACAAATATAATGTTGGTTCAATACTGGGATTTCTGTAGCTTCTCTCCTGTGAGGCCTCTCTCATGTTTCACTTGGGCTGACTTGTCAGAAAAACCTTTCCCACAGTGCTGGCATTTGTATGGCTTCTCTCCTGTGTGGACTCTTTGATGTTTCACTAGGTTTGACTCCCGAGAAAAACATTTCACACAACGCTGGCATTTGTATGGCTTCTCTCCTGTGTGGACTCTCTGATGTTTCACTAGGTCAGACTTCTGAGAAAAACATTTCACACAACGCTGGCATTTGTATGGCT
>NW_024847263.1:636-1009 GCF_019175285.1 Sceloporus undulatus
GTGTGGACTCTCTGATGTTTCACTAGGTCTGACTTAGAAGAAAAACATTTCACACAATGCTGGCATTTGTATGGCTTCTCTCCTGTGTGGACTCTCTGATGTTTCACTAGGTGTGACTTTGATGAAAAACCTTTCCTACAATGCTGGCATTTGTATGGCTTCTCTCCTGTGTGGACCCTCTGATGCATGTCAAGCATTGACTTGTAAGGAAAACATTTCCCACAATGTTGGCATTTATGTGACTTCTTTCCTGTGTGGATTCTCTCATGACTCAAATGTTTTTCTGTAAAGAAGGGCAATGACAGATGAGACTGAAAATCAGACTAAAGAGAGGAGGGTGTTACCCCATGATTTAGCCCTCATTAACCCCTCC
>NW_024847264.1:0-1009 GCF_019175285.1 Sceloporus undulatus
TGTAGCCAAGGGTCCGTAGGGGAATTTTATTATGTTGTTATTATTGCAAGAGGGGGCCGGCCACAAGAGCCCTCCGAGATCGCTCTCCCTAGGTGTATACCGATCGACCAGGGCCTCCCAATAACCGAAGCTGAGACAGGTTATAATAACTAAATGTCTACTTTATTGAAAAAGGGGAACACACACACACACTGCACACACATACACACATTCAAGGCTCAGGAAGAAAGGTTGGAATTGTGGAAAAGAAGTTCAGGCTTTGCTAATGGTGATACTTACCAAGATGTAGTCTTCCTCCGGGAAGTGAAATGGGGTGTTGGGCAGTGAGGCAAATCTGCTCCGCAACCTGGGTTTGAGCAGAGAAGCCGGCTACCAGATCAAAGGTCTGACTGACGTGGAGTGGGTAGACCTTGAAAATGGCGCGCTGAGCAGCAAAAGTGGGGACCTTTTATGGGCCAAATCTGGCCTGAGGGCAGAGAGTTTTGGTAATTGAAACAAAAGTGTTTAATTGCTTTCTTTCACCTGGATGTCTGGGTCTGATAATATCTATGACTTAAGCTGTTTGGACAACAGACTTGAGGAGGGGGGCGATTGCTCCAGGGAAGGCAAACATTTACTCTTCCTGGCTGAAGATAATCCCTTCTTGCGACTTCCCAGACCTTCTGAGATGTTAATGTGAGAACTCTCTTAGGAGAGGTGTACATGACTTATCGCCTTGCCCATAGTGGAGGACAGGCTTGGAGTCTGGCCAGGGGTCATCCAAGGGTTATCATTGATTCCAAAATTTATATGAAACCAGCATGGGTAACATAGGTAGTGTAGAGTGATGGGTTATAGAAAGCATGTAGTGGGAAATGTTAGGAAGACATAGAGTGGCTTTTAGATGAAGGAGGGCATTTGGAGAGGGGCTGGGGTTGCAGCTGGAGATGCTTCTCAAGGAGGAGTCAAGCTGGCTTGGGAACACCGCTCTTCAAGGTGAGGCTGTCTGGGAGAAAGGAAGGGAAGTATA
>NW_024847265.1:0-1009 GCF_019175285.1 Sceloporus undulatus
TTTTATTGCAGTTTAATAGCTTTTTAGGGGTTGATTAATGTTTTTATAATTGGGAGGAGGGTTGAGGGTTTGGGGGTCTTTAATAGTAATTCTTAAATTGTATGTTATTTTATTACAGTAATCTGCTTTGATTTCTTTGAGAAAAGGCAGAATAATAATAATAATAATAATAATAATAATAATATCCCTTCAAGGGGGTCATAGGCCCTTTCAGTATGTTCCCAGAATCGGTAGGGAGGGATCTTTCTGGGGCTGTGGGTCTCTCTGTTGGTCCTCCTCTGCAGGGTTGTTGTGAAGGAGAAGGTAAGTATTAGAGGGGGTGCCCAATCCGGATCCTATGAGCCTCTAAGCCTAGTTCCCTGGTTGACAGGGGATTGCCAGAGTTTTGAGGCCCTTCCGTCTCCCTCTTCTTTGCTTTCGCCTAGATTTTGGCTCTTCTCTCCCCCACAGAGCCCCCTCCCCCAGGACTCCAGAGAAAACTGTCCCCCCTCAAAAAAAATGTTGTTTCCAATGCTATTGAACCCTATCCTGTGTGATGCTTTCTATTAGGCAGAAAACTCTTCCCCAAATGAGGCATCAGAAGGGTGGGTCTCTCCTCTGCCCCACTTTCCAGGAGGGGAGGGGCTCCTCCAAGCCCTTTTTACTTTTGGATCCCCCTCCCCTCCATGGCCATGCCTCTCTCAAAGGGTCCCCCCTGGTCTCTATTCTCATAATAATCCCCCAAGTACCTGGGCCCCAATGAATCCCCTGAGGAGGGGGCAGGGAAGGAAAGAGGGAGAGGAGGCCTGGGAGGCACCCTGCCTTTCTTTGGGGGGAGAAGAGAGGCTTCCTTCCTTCTTATAACCCCCCAAGGGCCCCCCAGAAGACCCTCCAGCCATTCCTCTGAATGAATGAGGGCTCTCCCCATTTCCCACCTTCCCTCAGAACAGACTGTGAGGGTAGCAATGGCTTCAGGGGCTGAGACTGTGCATACATAGATGCCCCCAAAGGCCCCTCCTCAGCATGCGCA
>NW_024847266.1:0-1009 GCF_019175285.1 Sceloporus undulatus
CCATAAAATAAACCCCACCATTCCTCCCGCCTTAAAACAGATCAAACATAACCATTATAACATGATCATAATGATCATAAAAGACAGTTCACAATGGCCATGGCTCTGTCCTGTGGAGCCCTGGGGTTTGTAGTCTGTCCTGGAACATAGCCTCTGGCAGAGAAGGCGAAATACCTCACAAAACTACAGTTCCCAGAATTCCATGGCATGGAGCCAGGGCAGTTGAAGTGGTCTCAAACCAGATTATTTCTGCAGTGCGGATGTTGCCTAAGCCTCGCTAGCAAGTGCGCTAGGGCTGGGAATAGCTGAATGTTTATGTGTGGTTGGGCTTGTTTGTTTATCGCGTTTGTTTACAATTATGTATTTTCGTGGGGGGCAGGGGCGGTCACAAGGGCTTGAAACTGGGGCTGCATCCACACTGCAGGAATAACCTGGTTTGGCACTGCTTTAACTCTTCCTGGTTCAAAGCTATGGGATTCTGGGAACTGGTGCATCATGTGAAGTTCTCCACTTGTGTCGGCAAGAAGACAGCCATCCCACAAGTGTTGCAGTGACTGCAGCCGTTCCCTCGGCGGCCATATTGCGAAGCCTTTAGTAATGACTGAACAGGACTGTGGGCTTCCTCTTCAGAAATCCCTCTGGCAAACCCTAAGGTTAAGGGCCCTGATGTCCTGCCTTTTCCCCAGTCTCTGGAGCAAGCTCAGTCTACTGGGAATGTACTCTATAGAGATCTTGATAGAGATCTCCTGGCTGCTGTTTGCTCTGAGGGCAAGTTTCTGACTCACTTCCTCTGAGCAAAACAAAAAGCCATCTTCACTGGTGTAAATATCTCTGACATATAGTGCTATTCCTCCTCCTTTCCTGTTTGGCCTATTTCTCTTAATAAGGTTATACCCCTCTATTTTCACATTCCAATCATGAGACTCATCCCACCAGGTTTCAGTGATGCCTATTATATCATATTTGCTTTGTTGTACTAGGAGTTCGAGTTCATCTTGCTTATTTCCCA
>NW_024847267.1:0-1009 GCF_019175285.1 Sceloporus undulatus
CAGAGATTCAAAAAAGGACGCAAACTGGATCTCCTATAAAGAATGAATCTTTATCCAAATAGATAGAACTGGTTATAGAGTAAAGACACGAGAAGATCCTAATGATCAAGGTTATGATATTTCATGGTTCTTTTACAGACAATTAAGAGAGCTCTTCCTAATGGATAAAAAACAATACATTATTGGCAAATCAGAGGGAGGGGGCCTAACAAAGAGGTTTCTGGCCTCATAAAGGATTTGGGGCAAAGTGGATCTGAAAGGCAGTAGTAGCCTTTTCTCTTGCCAATGGGATTTACAGTGTATTTCCTGGACTTGATCTCCCAGCATCCACATGGCCAGAAAGAGGAAGGTCCTGCCCTGCAGTAAGGCCCCTCCAGTCCCTCTGAAACAAGGACTACAACTCCCATGTCTTCTTTCTTTCTTTCTTTCTTTCTTTCTTTCTTTCTTTCTTTCTTTCTCCCTAGCTGCCTTGTGTTAGTGGTGTTACTTCTCTTTTGTCATTGTGTGCTTTCAAGTTGTTTCTGACTTATGGCAACCCTAAAGAAAGCCCTTGCAGGCTTTTCTTGGCAAGATTTGTCCAGAAGTGGTTTTGCAAGTGCCTTCCTCTGAGGCTTAGAGAGTGTGACTTGCCTAAGGTCACTCAGTGGGTTTCCATGGCCAAAAGGGCATTTGAATCCTGGGCTCCTGGGTCATAGTCTAATGCTCCAGCCACTGAACCACACTGTCTCTTTCTTGAGTCTTTGTCGTATTTTGTGGAGTGGCTCCAAGTCATTGTCGACTTCTGGGGAGCCTCTCCTGGGGTTTCCTTGGCAAGAGTTGTTCTGAGGAGGTTTGCCATTGCCTTCCCCTGAGGCTGAGAGAGTGTGAATTCTTGTCCAAGGGACCCAGTTGGTTTCATAGAGGAGTGGGGCACTGGACCCTGGCCTCCAGAGTGGTAACCCAACACTCAAACCACTGCACCACACTGCCTCCCCTTCCCATATACAACCTGGGAAATAATTGCAGACTT
>NW_024847268.1:0-1009 GCF_019175285.1 Sceloporus undulatus
TATATAATACCAGGAGTTACTATGGCTGGGACTCAGAGGAGTTTCCTGGGCATTGTCACCTTCTGCCTTCCATTGCCATTTCCCTTGAACTGGGCCCTCTCCGTAAGACTGTTTGGGGCAGGAGTGGGGCTGTGCCTCAGGAGAGGAGACCAATTCAGGGGGATTCAGAAGACAAAATGCCAGCAGCCGCTTTGTATTCCTGCACCCATTGTGAAGGGAGTATAGCTCAGTGGTTGGAGCAGCTGCTTTGCATGGAGGAACTCTGAGGTTTTGTCTTCACAGCCTCTCCCTCCCTTCTCCTGACCCTAAACTAGCCGTGGAGAGTCAAGGCTGGCTGTCCCTCTGGACCTATGGCTGTATCGGGGGAGAGACCCTGAAGGAAGGTGACCAGATGCCCTCCCCACAAAGGAGGACAAGGCACTGCAAAGTGGAAGACATTCAAGGAAAATGGAGGGCATGACCAAGTAATAGCTAAAAACGCAGAGAGAAATGTACATTCATGCTTCTTAGTCATGCTCAAAATGGATGACCTTTTGGAACTCCTCTGGACAGAAGGCTGAAATGTAGGACATGTCCTGGGAAAGGAGGACAACTGGTCAGCCTGGCCACAAGGACCTCCCTGCATTTAATCTGCCTTCTCTGCTTCCCCCTGAAAACACCTTTCCTGCTCCACAAAGTCATCCAGCAAGATTTCCTCTTTCGGTTTGGCTCAGGAGGAGAAGGCAAAGAAAGGCCCTGCAGAGATTGTTGGACTGCAGTTCCCAGCATCCCCCACCAGACCTTCCCTCAGACCCCTATAGAGCCCCACTCTCCTGCTCCAGGGGAGCCTTGGCATCCCCCAGGACTCAGGACAAGGCAGTCTGCCTGGGAGCAAAGAAAGAGCAACTTTATCCATAGGATCCCAACATTTATAAGCTTGCAAGGTGATGTTATAGATGACTAGATATTTGCATGTACACTATTAATATTCCCATGAATTCTTTCAGTGTATATTTTAACAGTCAACAAT
>NW_024847269.1:0-1009 GCF_019175285.1 Sceloporus undulatus
TTCAGAGTGGAACTGGAGTGAACTTGGAAGCAATTTCTGTGCATTCGCTTGTTACTGATTTCACCAAAATGAGGGGTCACTTTGGAATCACTGAGGAAGCCCCACGGAAGCCCCATAGAAAGCAATTGCATGTGATAACACAAAACGTTATCGCCTGAATTCGCATCGTTGGACCTGCAGTGGCTTCGGATCTGAGCTGCAAAGAGTTGCAAAAACCTCAGTGTGATAAACACAGTCTTAGAGATTTCACAAGGCTCTGTGGTTTTGGGAACAAGAAGCTAATTATCACAATTGTTGTTAATAATAATAATAAAAATAATATCCCATTCTCCCTCATAAAGGGACACAACTCAAATTACAAGTTTAAGAAAATAAACTCTCTTTCCCTGGAGTTTGCACCCATTGAGGGTAGGGGGGGGCAGGCAAGCTCAGCAGGATTTCCACTGGAGGAAGGAGGGCTGCCTGGCTGCCTGGGAAGAAGCCCAAGCCAAGCAATGACCCTACATCTGCTCTCCTCTTTCTCCTCCTCCCTGGCGATTTATGTGAGTCTTGGTGGTAATATTGTCTGTCCTTATCAGGACTGTCCAGGATTGAATAAGGTCTTTGAAGGCCAAGAGAGCCAGACGAACAGCTTGAAGTTCCAGCCAGTTGATGGTGATGGCCTGCTGGTGGGACAGGAGGAGCCACTGCAGAGCCCTGGCATGAAAACGTGCCCACGGTAGGCAATCAGTCATCGCTATCATGAGGCCCTGAAGATGCGTCAGCACCAACAGGCTGGCCCGACGGGAGTTCAGCACTCTGCGGACTGCCTCGGCTACGGTCTGTCTTTGGCAGACGGGCAGGGAGACCGTCCCCTGATGTGTGTCTATCTCGGCTCCCAGGTCTAGGATTTGTTGTTTGGGATGAAGGGAGCTCTTTTCGGTGTTGACCAGAAAGCTGTGGGCTTTCAAGGACTTTGGATGTGTCGAGAATTGCCTGTTGTTTGGACCTCACCCTGATCAGCAGGTCG
>NW_024847270.1:0-1009 GCF_019175285.1 Sceloporus undulatus
CTAGATTGGTTAACACCACTAGAAGGGCCTTTTCCATCTCGGCCCCCACCCTCTGGAACTCGCTGCCCATCGAGCTCCGTTCAGCAACCTCCCTGGCCCAATTTAAGAAGGGGCTAAAAACATTATTTTTCAAGCAGGCTTACCCCTGATTCTTTGCCCTGAGAGTCCTCTTCCCCCCTCTGTCAGTTGTTTGTGATCTGGCACAAGTTCTTTTATTACTGTTTTAATGGTATTGTTTTTATAAATTGTATTGAATATTGCTGTTAACCGCCCTGATGTTTCGAAGGGCGGTATATAAATACAGTTATTTATTTATTTATTATTTATTTATGCGGTGTGTGTGTGTGTGTGTGTGTGTGTGTGTGTGTGTGTCTGGAACTGATCCCCTGTGTAAGGCAAGGGCGGTCTGTACTCTCAGGGGCAGCATTTATATTTAAAAAGTGCCTTCATGCCACTCCTCAGTCTTTTCTTCACCAAGCTGAGCATACCCAACTCTTTCAAACTGTCCTCATATGTTTTTTTTCCTATGATAAATACCTATTATCATCCTTGTTGCCCTTTTCTGAGTCTGCTCCAACTTGTCTATACAGTGGTCCCTTGTTATCTGCTGGGGTTTGGTTCCAGGACCATCAGTGAATAACAAAATCCGTGGATGCTCAAGTCCAATTAAATACAATGGCATAGCAAAATCATGTTGCTTATATAAAATGGCAAAATCAAGGTTTTCTCTTTGGAATGTATACTTTTATTGAATATTTTCAAGCTGTGTATATGTGGGCAGGGCTACGGGAGCAGGCTGCATGGCGGGGGTAGTGAGTAAGCTTACTCTTCCACGTGGGAAACAAACTTTCTTCAGGCCTGGGTTTGCAGCAACTATAATGCCTTTATTGGCAACAACCTTAATAACAAAGTAAACAAATTGCAAAGAAAAGTAAACGCCGTGCAGTCCACTTCTTCACCCAGCCTCTTACTTCAGACGCTTTGGGTTTCCTCCTCTGGACTCAAAATA
>NW_024847271.1:0-1009 GCF_019175285.1 Sceloporus undulatus
TTTACAGTAGCAGTAGCAATGGTTATATTAACATTTAGTAAAACATGCTATTATTTACATTGACCCCACCACGTTGGTGGGTTAGCTATCTATGGGTTGGAGTGACTGTGGCCTGCCCCATATTATTCAATGGTTGCACATGCTCCCAAATGTGCTGATACAATGCATGCACATAACCACCCACTGAATAATATGGAGCTTGATCAGATGGTTTTTTTCACATCCATGTGTGGGGGGACAAAATGAATCCCTGCAGATGGGAAGAGTCCTTTAGATTATATTTTGGCAATAGGTTTTTTTCCCCAAATTACTTCAGAACCTTTCCTGAACAGTGATATATGCATCTTTTAAAAATAAACAATAAAATAAAGATGTCTAATTGTTATCTGTATGCTTGCACTCATTTTATTTATTTATCTATTTATTTAATATCCCACCTTTCTTGTAGTACAGGAATGGATTTGGCTTACAGCAAATTAAAACAAAGTGCCCCTAAAAACATGTTGATAGAGCGTTTTTTAAAAAATTAAATAAACAATTTCAAATTAAATTAAAACAGTTTAAAAATACATAAACCATAGCACAAAAGCATAACACAATTCTAAAGGCCCCTTCTGCCATAATAAGTGAGGAGCCAAAGGCTCTGAATAAAGAGATCTTTGCCTTCCAGAGAAAGAAAGCAGCCAGAGGGCCAAGTGAGCCTCCTATAGAAAGGGGTAAGAAGTAAAATTTCATAAGCGTATATACATATTCTATATTGTGTACCAAAACTGCGAAGCCTGTAGCCCACCAAATTAATTTGAACTATAATTCCCATCAGCCACTGCTATCACTTACATTGGCTGATAGGAAATGGGCTCCAGCAACACCATAAAATACTATACTGGAAAAAGCCCAAAGATTCCAAATGTTTTCAGTTGGATACTGCTAAGCAAAAACCTAGGGTTGATCTTTAGATGACCACAGTAATTCGTGAACAACTTTGTCACAATATTAATAGGATGATTAA
>NW_024847272.1:0-1009 GCF_019175285.1 Sceloporus undulatus
TCAAAGTTGGAAAAAAAAAACGTGCCAGTCACAATGCCCTGGAAATTATCATGGTCATGAACGCCTTCAGAGCATTCAAGATTTCCATCAAGGGAATGGTAACACAGGTGCTGTTGGACAACATGACCACAGTGTACGACATAAACAAGTAAAGTTGCACCAGATCCTCTACAATGAATGGGCATTTTTCTCCTGGCCCTCCACATCCCAGAACTGGACAGTTTTCTAACAAATGCCCTCTGCCAGACTGTAGTGGAGTACACAGATGGTCCTTGTCTCAGCAAGCATTTAACCTGATAGTGCACTGGTGGGACCATCCATTGGTAGATGTGTTTGCTTCCAGACCAAACCCCAAATGTGAACTGTTCTTCAGCAGAGTGGGTTGCAGGTCATTGGGTAATGCCTTTCTCCTGTGATGGACAGGGTCCCTGCTCTACTTGTTTCTACCACTTAGCCTGGGCACAAGGGTGCTGGTCAGGAGGACATATCAGACCACTTCCTCATGGTCCTTGGTGGCCTTGGCAGCCCTGGTTTGTGACATTCTTTCAGATGTCCGGCCATAAATACCTCTACCTGTCTTACTCTTCCATTCTGCTCACACAGGTGGAGGGCTGCCAGATCCCAAGCTTTTTTTGCCTGTGTGGCTCCTCCACAAGTGTTAGATGAGCGCATTCAGTCAGTGCTGCTTGCATCCTACACCATCAAATGGTGATGCTTCTGCTCCTTTATCCTGGCTGCAGATCTCCTGTTTGTAATGACCAATGAGAGGATGGTGATGTCATTCCTGCTCTATGTGAATGAGGAGGGTGTTTCCTTTTCTTCTTTGAGGGTTTATTTGATGGCCATAGTGACTCACCAACCAATGGGTCAACCTTCATTGGCATTCAGGATTGTGACTGTCAAGAGGTTCTTGCACAGTTTGTCCCAGCTCTATCCACTCATCAGGGACTCTATTCCACCCTAGTCTGTCTAGTTGGTTCTCTCGCAGCTCATGGGGAAGCCTTTTGAG
>NW_024847273.1:0-1009 GCF_019175285.1 Sceloporus undulatus
ACAGCATTCCCTTCATCTAACAAGCTGGTAACTTTATCAAAGAACGAGATAAGATTTGTCTGGCATGACTTCTTTCTCTGAAGCCCGTGTTGACTTTTTGTGATTATGGAATTGCCTTCTAGATGTTCACAGACTCTCTGTTTAATGATCTTCTCCAGAATCTTTCCTGGTATAGATGTCAGACTAACTGGACGATAATTGTTGGGATCCTCTTTCTTCCCCTTTTTGAAGATAGGGACAATGTTTGCCCTCCTCCAGTCTGCTTGGGCTCCGATATTATATTTGACAGTTCTTTTAATACCCTTGGATGTAGTTCATCTGGTCCTGGAGACTTAAATTCATTTAGGTTAAACAGGTATTCCTGTACTATCTCTTTACTTATTTTGTCCTGAAATTCCCCTATTCTGTCCTCTGCTCCATTATCCTCAGGTTGAGCACCCTTTGCCTTTTCTGAGAAGACTGAGGCAAAGAAAGTGTTGAGTAATTCTGCCTTTTCTCTGTCTTCTGTTAGCATTTTGCCATCTTCTCCATGCAGTGGCCCTACTATTTCCTTTTTCTTCCTTTTGCTGTGGACATAGCCATAAAAGCCCTTTTTGTTGTTCTTAACCTCTCTAGCAAGCCTGAGTTCATTCTGTGCTTTAGCTTTTCTGACCTTGTCTCTACACATGCTAGCTATTTGTTTGAATTCTTTTTTGGTGATTTCCCCATTTTTCCATTTCTTATACATGTTCCATTTAAATTTAGCTGAGTTGAAAGTTTCTTGGTCATCCATCCTGGGTTCTTGCAACACCTCCCATTTTTCTTCCACACTGGAACTGTTTTAATTTGTGCCTTCAGTATCAACCTTTTGAGAAACTCCCATCCATCCTGAACTCCCTTCTCTTTTAGTATTCCTGACCATGGGATCACCCCCAGTATTTCTCTAAGTTTACTGAAATCAGCTTTCCTAAAGTCTAGAATGTGTGTCTGACTATGCCTGGCTTCTCCTTTCCACTGTATAACAAACTCC
>NW_024847274.1:0-1009 GCF_019175285.1 Sceloporus undulatus
ATGCGTACATGTTGCTCTAGTGTTAGGGTTAGGGTTAGGGTTACGAGCATTAAAATAGAGTGCAGCTGTGCTGCAGCTTCCACATCTGCATGGCATCTGATGCTCTAATTAGAGCTTCGGTGCAAACTGTGCATGTTCCAGGACCCCGACTCATTATGCGACGCAGCAGACACGGAGCTTTTAAATGGGCAACTTAAATTAGCGGCGTAGCAATTCTGGCGTACCGGTGCAGCAGCTTATAGACAGAGCTGCACAGTTGCGCAGCATATAGAAAAGAAGCGGGGAAAAGCGGCACCTTTTTAATGCCGCTTCTTCCCACTTGGGGCGTGCGGGCTGCGTGTTCATGGCGGCATTCAGGTAAGGGCCGTCTGAAGGCTATACCTTCATGACGTCATGAACACACCCCTTTTTGCCCGTCTGTATCCCGCCATAGTTATTGCTAGCAAAACAAATTAGGCCACTCCTGCTTAAGCCTCTCTCTCCTTCTACCCTCTGAACAAGTAAGAAGCTTCCCCAAAGGGGCAACCCTACCACTTCTGGCAGCCAGCTTTAATCCCTCACAAGAAAAGGACATGTGGTACTTACTGGCCTATTCAGTGGCTGAGGGGTAGTGGTTCTGAAGGGAGTGGAATCTTAGCCAGCAGTTTTCAATTGGGAGCAGTAGTAGCAGGCAGTCAACAGCAAGGCCTTTTCTACTTTCTGGGGTGCTAGTATTTCTCCCCTAATCTACTAACTGCAGGCTTGGAGAACCCCTCCCCCCCCAAAAAAAACTGGGGACAAAATGCTCATTGTCTATAGTGGGGACAATCTTCTTGAAGTGGAGAAGCAGGAATGGAAGTGAGTTTCCTGAAAAGGGTAGGAGTACAGCTCTGAACAGGAACATTTCCTGCTGGAATGTGTAAATAATAAATAAATAAAAATTTTATTTATATCCTGCCCTTCCTGCAATCAGGGCGGCTTACAACAGAGATTAAAACAATACATACAATACAAAAGATTAAAATACCAA
>NW_024847275.1:0-1009 GCF_019175285.1 Sceloporus undulatus
CCTTCAGACTATGTGTATAAGGTGTTTTCATTGTTAACTGGTCTTGATTCATGGTGACTCTGTGAATGAGACATCTCCTATATGAACTATAAAAGAATTTCATGTTTAGATTTGAGTCCCATCTACAAGAGATCTTGTTTTGTATATGAAAATATTCCAAAATCCGAAACATCTCAGCTCCCAAGCATTTCAGATAAGGAAGACTCAACCTGTATTCTCAGCTCCTCCCAGGCTACTCAGACTCCTCCATGGCTTTCCACAACACATGCCTTTTTTTTCTGGGAAGATACATTTCCATATATAGAAACTTAACTTTATTGAGAGACATGGGATCGTGTAGTGGATCTCTCAAGCAGAGCCACTGATACACTAGAAGTTGAACAGCTCACCAGCTTACTCCGTCCCACACACCATATCTAGCAGAGAAAGAAATCCAAATTAGTCTTCTTCATAATGTACATACTCGTCCCTCCACATTTATGGCTTTGAGTTTTGTGGATTTGATTATATATGGATTTTATTAATATGTTCTCTCTAGGAATATCTAGATCCTCCAGCGCAACTCCGTGGTCCACTTTAACTGAAAGTCACACTGAAGGACCTTGAGATTCCTAGAGAGAACACTCCACTAGGCATTTGTAGTTCCCCATTGCAATTCTGTGGTCAATGTCTGGCAAATGTTGACCACAGAGTTGCACTGGAGCACCTAGAGATTCCTAGAGACGTGTTCTCTCAGGTAAAAACATAGTGTTTTTGTTACAGCGCGCCTGTGCCATACGCGGGCGCGCCATACGCAGCCTTGAGCATACGCGCTCAAGCCGCGGGGGCGTGTGCGGGGCGGAAGGGGCAGCACATCCCATTCAATTGAATGGGTGCGCGAGCCTGTTGTGCCCCACGCGCGCCCGCGCCACCGTGCCACCGCGCACAAGCCCCATTGTTTCCAATGGGGCTCAAGCATAGGCGGAATTCGCCTTACGCGGGGGATCCGTTCCGGATCCCTCCGCGTAAG
>NW_024847276.1:0-1009 GCF_019175285.1 Sceloporus undulatus
CTTGGTGTCATCTGCAAATTTGATAAGTATGCTCCCAATTCTGTCATCCAGGTCATTGATAAAGATGTTGAATAACACTGGGCCCAGGACAGAGCCCTGTGGGACCCCACTGGTCACTTCTCTCCAGGAAGAAAAGCAGCCATTGTTGAGCACCCTTTGGGTTTGGCCAGTCAACCAATTACAAATCCATGTAACAGTTAAGTTGTCTAGCCCACATTTTACAAGCTTGTTTGCAAGAATGTCATGAGAAACCTTGTCAAAGGCCTTACTGAAATCAAGATATACTATATCCACAGCATTCCCTTCATCTACCAAGCTGGTAATTTTATCAAAGAAAGAGATAAGAGTTGTCTGGTATGACTTGTTTCTCTGAAACCCATGTTGACTTTTTGTGATTATGGCATTGCCTTCTAGATGTTCATCTGGTCCTGGAGACTTAAATTCATTTAGATTAACAAGGTATTCCTCTACTATCTCTTTACTTATTATGTGCTGAAATTCCCCTATTTCCGTGATGGCGAACCTATGGCACGCGTGCCACGGGTGGCAGGCAATGCCATTTCTCCAGGCAAGGGGAGAGGAAGAAGGCGGAACGGGCGTATGCCCATTCCACGTCCTCCCTGCCATTTTTGGGCCTCCTGCTGTCTCTCTAAAACAGCGGGAAGCCAGAAAATGGCGCCTGGGAGGAGGAGACAGAGGCTCGCATGTGTCTGTCTCCTCCTCCCAGCCTTCTTCCCTCCCGGCTTCCCTTCGCTCCACTCGAAAGGGCTCCATGGAGCCCTTTTGCGCAGAGCGAAGGTCAAGGAGAAAGGGGCTGGGACACGTGCCCAGACTCCTTCTCCTCCGTTCCCTTCGCTCCCCGCAAAAGGGCACCATGGAGCCCTTGAATGGGGAGCGAAAAGCTGAAGGGAAAGGCCTGGGACTGGTGCCCAAGCCCTTTCCTTCGGCCTCCCTCCCCTTCTGCCAAAAGGGCCCCATGGAGCCCTTTCAGCCAAAGGAAGGGCCTGGG
>NW_024847277.1:0-1009 GCF_019175285.1 Sceloporus undulatus
TACCCCTCCTTAAAACTGCCAATCCCAGCATGCAACAGGAGGCAGCTAGAGGAGTCACACTGGAATAGTACCTCTTTAAGAGCTCGTCTGATAAACACCATAATCTAGAGTCTGACACTGAAAAGAATTTCAGAAGGCTCTCATTCCCCTTTCTTAATATAGAGAAATGCTCCTATCTTTCCCCAGTAACTAAATTCTCTGCAAACAGATCTAGTAGAATGCTCTTTGGGGCACTGGAAGTTGTTTTGAGAAGTTTAGTTTGGAAATATACTCCCCTCACAGAAATGTCCCCAGATTTCAATTCCACACATTATTGGGTTATTTAGTTACGGTAATGTTATCTACTATGAAACAGGCTGCCAACCCTTAGGTTTCAGGCTTTCAGTTGAAGTCCCAATACCAATGCTCTCCCATTTCTATCTCAAAACTACCTTTACATATGTTGTGACTGACATGCTTTGGAAAATGGACAGAAACATCAGCAACTGATCAGGGTGACATGAAAGAGTAGAGATGGTGTCCAACCTGGCAGAATAAATACATTGGGGATTTTGCAACCTACATGTCAGATTTGAGAAACTGTGCAATGGGACAATGCCAATGTTTACTGTGCACATTTGCCAGCAACTGCATATATTCCTTTCTTGGAACTTTTGCATAATGCCCGGGCACTAAGAAGGCTATCTATGCATATTAACCAGGCAATGCACAAGATATGCCTGGTCAGTTGGTATTTTTCAACATTCTCCAATTAATTGCTCATACTAAATGTAAGAAATCAACTCCTAATGTTGTTATTATTGAATTATTAAAATATTTATCTCTCACCCTACATCTAAAGCTCTCCAGAGATGGTTTTTTTTTTTTGGTGGGTTTTTCGGGCTATGTGGCCATGTTCTAGAAGAGTTTATTCCTGACGTTACGCCAGCATTTGTGGATGGCATATTGTGTCCTGGTTTACATGTGTCCTAGCATCTGAAGATGCCAGCCACAGATGCTGGCAAAACAT
>NW_024847278.1:0-1009 GCF_019175285.1 Sceloporus undulatus
CCCCCCCCCCCCCCCCCCCCCCGCCCTGCCTCCTGAGTCTGATTTGGTGGTGAATTCTACTCTCCTGTTGTTTTCCAAAGGCTTGCAAAAATGTTTAAGAGAAGATTCCATGTAGACTTAGCCTTGTTTGAGCTTCAGGAACGTTATGCAGGTGTCCAGATTTGCACCAAACATCCTGGGTGATCCTGGTGGTCTTTTCTCCCTGAGGACAGATGTTGCTTCTTATTACATTTTGAAGCAAAAGGAACACATGTAATTTCATTATCTTCCCTGGGTACATGCTGGTAATCTCATTCCCTCAAATGGAGGGTTGAAATTGTAGATATAGAAGGGGAGAAATATTTATGACCGAGGGCAGTGCTGAAGTGAGAGATATTAATTATCCTTCCTTGGTGGATGTTTGTCAGTTTCTTTGAGTAGCTTAATGAGGTGATAAGGATTTGTATAGGCATCTTTCCTGCCATACATGCAATAATTCATATGGAAGAAATGTCTGCTAAAAACAGATAAATTCTGATTAGTAAAATGTAGGCTCTAGGAGGGAACAGAAGTAGCTTTTATACTTTTCTTCCTGTCCCCTGACTTGATGTATTATTAATTTTTAAAGTTACCATAAGAAAGTAAGAAGTTGGGTCCAAAAATAATGAGGATTTTGTTTGGGGATTAAGCCAAATGAAACATATTGTAGGGGGGGGGGGCAAAATTGAGTTGTCATCACAGGAAATTTGAAATTTGGCCTATGCAGAAGGAACAGAATAGCTCTTCAGGAGGTTGCTTTGTTGCACAGTAGGGGATGGTTTTCCCTAGAAAGGCACTGGCAGCAATATTATTCTACATACTATACATAAAGAAAGATCAGATTTATAGTACAAGATTCAGGAAGTATTCAAGAGAGAGGGTGTTTCTTCCACCTGTACCTAAGATATGAATGAGAAATACATAGGTGGGAAGAAAACAAAAGCTATTTCCATAATTTTCTTCCCCCGCCCTCTACTCTTCTGTCTTTCTA
>NW_024847279.1:0-1009 GCF_019175285.1 Sceloporus undulatus
AAGGCCTTTTCTAGATCTAGGAAAAACATTCCCATCTTTTTGTCATTGTGACCTTCGTAGTACTCCATAGCATCTAAGACTAATCTTGTATTATCTCTTATATACCTATTGGGAAGAAACCCTCTTTGATCTTCATCAATCATATCCTTTAAACAATTTTTAAGACGGTTTGCCAAAATATTTGTAAAGATTTTGTAGTCGTTATTAAGTAAGGAGATAGGCCTGTAATTTTTTGGATCATTTAAATCTTTGCCTTCTTTTGGGATCAAAATAATTTCTGCCTCTTTCCAAGATTCAGGGGTATTACCCAATAGTGCTTCATTCATTAATAATTGAAGTTGTCCTCCTATTTCTTCTTGGAAAGTTTTATAGAACAGATTTGTTAGGCCGTCATTGCCCGGGGATTTACCCAATTTACTATGTTTGATTGCTTCTTCAATTTCTAATCTCGATATTGGTTGATTTAAGGATTGTTGTTGGCTTTCTGATAAAGTATTTACTTTACATGAGTTAACATAGTTTATAATTTCCTCTACCCTTATTGGTTTTTCCTCATACAAGGTCTGGTAATAGTCCATAAAAACCTTTTTAATGTCTTCTTGGTCGGTAAAAGTTATTCCGTCTTTTGCTATTTTGTTTATTGCTTTCTTCCCTTTTTCCTCTCTCAATTTAAATGCTAACCATTTACTTGTCTTATTTGCTTGATCAAAATGTTTTTGTTTGACCAATTTTAATTTCCTCTCCAGTTCCTGTAATGCTTCAATCTCTAATTGTTTTTGCAGCATTTTTATCTCTTTCTGAATTATTTTATCATGAGGGTATTTCTTTTGTTCTTCCTCCTTCCTTTTTAACTGATTATTTAGTAAAGTAACTTTTTCTTTCTTTTTTCTCTGGAGTCTTATGTTTTGCTGTGTGAAAAACCCTCTAAAGACTGCTTTCCCTGTATCCCATACTGTTGGTAGTTTGATCTCTTTATCTAAATTTTCTTCAAAGAATAGCTTTATCATCT
>NW_024847280.1:0-622 GCF_019175285.1 Sceloporus undulatus
AACTCGACATTTGCAAGGGAAAGAAATCTCCCACGGGATGTGGCCATATGTTTTACAAATTTAAGAATTCGAGAAAGATTATGCCAGGCAAGTTATGATGGAAAATTGGTGATTGAAGGCAAAGAAATTGAGATATTTAGAGATCTACCAGCGTTTGTGTTGAAAAGAAGGCAAGAATATAGGTTTCTTACTCAACTATTACAAAGAAAGGAGATAAGGTATCGTTGGGAAAAAGTAGAAGGTATTACGGCATATAGGCAAAGAAGATACAAAATAAATACTGTGGAAAAGGCAAAAGAATTTTTTAAGAGATTAAGAGCTCAGACGAGAAAAGAACAGGAGGAGGAACATAAAAAAGAAGAGAAAAGCAATATAGAAGAAATTCAGGAGGAAGGAAATAAATATAACAATGATACAGATTTATTAGGTTTAGATGGGGAGGAGGAGCTTTTAAACATTGACTCAGACAGACAAAGTTTGACAGGGGAAGAGTTAGAGGAAGGTGAAGTAAACCTAACAGAAGGGTGAGTGGACATAGAAGTACAAAAAATATGGCGACAAGAGGAATTAAAATTGGATCGTTTAATGTAAAGGGGTTAAACAAAAACCATAAAAGAAGGGA
>NW_024847280.1:722-1009 GCF_019175285.1 Sceloporus undulatus
GGGAAGCCTTTATTTTTCTGTGGATGAAAAGAAGAGGAGACGGGGCGTAGCTATATATGTGAGTAAAAAGCATCAGAGATCTTCAAGGATAAGGAAGGAAGATATGTGGCAATCGAAATTAATATTGGAAATGAAAAAATAGAAATTGTAAATGTATATGCTCCCTTAGAAAATAAAACCATTTTCTTTGAAAGATTAAATAAAGATTTGACAAAGTGCAATGGAAACAAATTAATTATTGCTGGAGACTTCAATGGAGTCCTGAAACCTAAGAGAGACAGACAATC
>NW_024847281.1:0-1009 GCF_019175285.1 Sceloporus undulatus
TAGAAAGAAGGAGGGAAGGGGAAAGAGACTTGTTAGCAAATATACTTATTATTATTATTATTATTATTATTATTGGCTTGAATTTGATATGGGACTTACGTGAGTCAATGTGCAGTAGTGGTTTGAATGTTGGACTTTGACTCTGGAGACCATGGTTCGATTGGGAAGGAAGGGAAGGTGGGAGGAAGGAAGGAAGGAAGAAAGGAAGGAAGGATCAGCGCAACTCCCTTAACATTTTAGCCTCTTGTTTGTTGAACCATCATCCTGCAATGGACAGAAGGAAGGAAGGAGGAAAAAAAGAAGGGAAGGGATGGGAAGAGAAGGGAAGGGAAGTAAAGGGAGGAAGGAAAGAAGGAAGGAAGGAGAATTGGCACCACTCCCTTAACATTTTAGTCTCTTATTTGTCGAACAATCATCAGGGGACAGAAGGAAGGAAGGAAAGGAAGGATAAGTGCAACTCCCTTAACATTTCAGCTTCTTGTCTGTTGAACAATCATGCAGAAGGCATGAGGTCAATTTAGACTGTGAAATAAGGGCGTGTATGAGCAATCCCATGGGATCTTTTGGGGAGGAGATCAGCAGTTTTCCATGGGAAATGTTGGAAAGCAGGCTTGTCAGCGTGGAGGAAGGGATTTAGTCTCCAGGGGGGTGGAGGAAAGGAAGAGAACATTGCAAACTGAGGAGGGGAAAAGAGGTCAGAATAGTTGAAATGCAGGGTTGGAATTTCCTCCGACAGCACAGTTTGCATTAAAAAAAAAAATTTCAAATACAGTGGGGCCGTGGTATCCGCCAAAGTTTGGTATCCACAGGACACCCTCCCCATGGATTCCAAAAATCATGGCTGCTCAAGTCTCACTAAATACTATACAATGGTATTGTGAAATTGTGTCCCTGATAGAAAATGTCCAAAAGCAAATTTTTCTTTTTGGAATCTACATATTTTAAAGAATATTTTTCAAGCCGTGAATGGTTGGTTGAATCTTTGGATAAGGAATCCGCAGATACGGTG
>NW_024847282.1:0-1009 GCF_019175285.1 Sceloporus undulatus
TTCCTCCGATTTCTCCCCGTTTACTATCACCTTCGCTCTTTGATCTTTATATAATTCTATTATCCATTTTAAGAATTTTTCTCCAACTTGCATTTTCTTCAGTAGCCTATACATAAACTCCCACCTTATGTTATCATATGCTTTCTCTGAGTCCAGAAATATAATGGCAGCTTTCTTTTCTTTATTAGTGTTATAATATTCTAGTATGTCTATCACTGTTCTTATATTCTCACTTATTTGCCTCCGTTCTGGTCCTTATGGATTCTTTCCTCTAATATTACTTTTACTCTTTCCGCTAAAATTGAAGTTAGTATTTTATAATCATTGTTTATAAGTGATATCGGCCTGTAGTTTTTAGGTTCTTTTGCATCCTTTCCTTCTTTTAATATCACCACTATATTATTATACTTCCATGAATCCGGTTTCCCTTCTTCTCCTATTTTATTATACATTTCCCTCAATTGAGGTGTTATTATTTCTTCAGGTTTTTTGTAAAAACAGGCTGGTAGTCCATCTGGTCCCGGTGTTGATCCGCTTTTAGCCTTTCTAATTGCCTCTTTTATTTCTTTATCTGAAATTGGAGCATTCAGCCTATCTTGTTCCTCTTTTTCTAAGGTTGTTATTCCTTGTTTTTCCAAATACTTCTCGATTTTATCTTGTTCCATATCTCCAGTCTTTCTCTCTTTATACAAGTCCTCATAGAATTCTTTAAAGATTCTCTTTAGGTCTCTTTGTTCTTTATATATTTTATCTCCTATTTTTAGTTCTGTAATTAACTTTTTTTCCTGCATTTTTCTTATTCTATGTGCCAACCATTTTCCCGGCTTATTTGCCTCCTCAAAGAATTTTTGCTTATTCCTTTTTAATTGCCATTCTATTTCCTTACTCAATTCTTCATTAAGTTGTATTTGTGCCATCTTTACCTCCTGTCTTATTTTATTATCTTTCGGATTTTCTCTCAATTCCCTTTCTTTTACTTTAAGTTTTTCCATTAGTCCCTTCATCTTTC
>NW_024847283.1:0-1009 GCF_019175285.1 Sceloporus undulatus
TTTGGAGGAATTTGGGGGGGGGGCATCCTAGTCGTTCCAGGATCTGCAACGCTTTTCTACTCACAGTGTCGAAGGCTTTGGTGAGGTCGACAAATGTTACATAGTCTTTTGTTCTGCTCTCTACATTTCTCTTGCAGTTGTTTGAGGGCAAATACCATGTCTGTAGTGCTCCTATTAGTTCTGAAGCCACATTGGCTTTCGGGAGGAAGTTCTTCTGCAATGGCAGGAACTAATCTGTTCAGCAGTATCCTTGCGAGGATTTTTCCAGCAATGGAGAGCAGTGTTATACCTCGGTAGTTCGAGCAATCCGATTTTGCTCCTTTTTTCTTGTACAGGGTGATTATGACTGCATCTCGGAGATCTGATGGCAGTTCGCCTTTTTCCCAGCAACTCACAAGGAGTTTGTGGGGTTTAGCATGGAGTGCATGACCTCCATGTTTCCAAGCTTCAGGTGGAATTCCATCAATCCCGGCAGCCTTGCCATTTTTCATCTGCTGTATGGCCTTAACGGTTTCTTCCAAAGTGGGAGCTATGTCCAATTCTTTCTTCATTGGTTGTTGTGTCATCTGTTGAATAGCTGAATCTTGGACTACTCGGTTGGCACTAAAGAGGCTTTGGAAGTGTTCAGCCCATCGGTCCAGGATGGAAGCTTTATCTGTGATTAGTGTTTGACCATCTGAACTGTATAGGGAGCTTTGGGTCTGATATGTAAGTCCAAACACTGCTTTAAGAGCTTCGTAAAATCCTCTGGAATCACCCAGATCTGCACAACATTGTATCTTTTCTGCTAAATTGATCCACCACTTGTTCTGAATGTCTCTGAGTTTTTGTTGGGGTTGACTACATGCGAGGCAAAAGGCTGCTTTTCTTACATGGCAGGATGGCTGGGCGAGGTGTGCCTGGTGAGCAGTTCTCTTCTTTGCCAACAGCTCCTGGATCTCTTGGTTGTTTTCATCAAACCAGTCTTGGTTTTTCTTGAGGGAGAACCCTAAGGATTCTTCCACAGACT
>NW_024847284.1:0-410 GCF_019175285.1 Sceloporus undulatus
AGGCAGCTGTGCAAACTCAGGAAGGACTTTGCCAAATTGAGTCACTGCACAAGATAAGATGGAAGCGTTGAAGTTTAGCAAGTTAAACTCCCACAATTACTCCACCTGGAAAGTTTATGCACAATCACTACTGATTAAAGAAGATTTATGGGCTACAGTCGAGACGGGGCTAGCAGCCGATGCAAATGCAGCCGCCAAAGAAAGAGATAGCAAGGCAAAAGCATGCTTGTATTTGATGCTCGAGGAGGACATGATAAACGATGTTAGAGATAAGGGCTCCGCAAAAGAAGTTTGGGAGACTCTTGAAAGGCTACATACTCCAACTACAGCTTTTGCCAAAATGCTTTGGTCTAAAAGAATCTATAGACAAAAGATGACTAAGGGACAGTGTGTAATTGAACATTTAAAGA
>NW_024847284.1:510-1009 GCF_019175285.1 Sceloporus undulatus
TTTGTGGACGACCGATCAGAGCAAGCTGTGTACGCTGCACTGGTAAGCTCGTGAGTGAAGTGTTTTGTGTTTTGGAAAAGCCCGAGACAAGGCAGCTGTGCAAACTCAGGAAGGACTTTGCCAAATTGAGTCACTGCACAAGATAAGATGGAAGCGTTGAAGTTTAGCAAGTTAAACTCCCACAATTACTCCACCTGGAAAGTTTATGCACAATCACTACTGATTAAAGAAGATTTATGGGCTACAGTCGAGACGGGGCTAGCAGCCGATGCAAATGCAGCCGCCAAAGAAAGAGATAGCAAGGCAAAAGCATGCTTGTATTTGATGCTCGAGGAGGACATGATAAACGATGTTAGAGATAAGGGCTCCGCAAAAGAAGTTTGGGAGACTCTTGAAAGGCTACATACTCCAACTACAGCTTTTGCCAAAATGCTTTGGTCTAAAAGAATCTATAGACAAAAGATGACTAAGGGACAGTGTGTAATTGAACATTTAAAGA
>NW_024847285.1:0-1009 GCF_019175285.1 Sceloporus undulatus
TCCTGGCCTTTGGCCTGTAGGGTCCCTCAGGGTTTGTTCTGTCCACCATGCTATTTAACATCTACATGAAACCACTGGCAGAGGTCATCCAGAGTTTTGGGGTGCGGTGTCACCAAACTGCTGATGACACCCAACTGTATCCGCTCCTCCCCATCTGACTCCAAGGAAGCAGTCTCTGTACTAAACCAGTGTCTGCTGTCAAGTAATGAACTGAATGACAGTGAACAAATTGAAACTTAATCCTGGCAAGACAGAGGTGCTCTGGTCAATCATAAGGCAGATCAGGAAATAGGGATCCAGCCTGTGATGCACGGGGTTACACTCCCCATGAAATCTCAGGTTTGCATCTTGCATCAGGTTTGCAGATCTGAGCCTGGATGCCCAGGTTTCAGTTGTGGCCAGAAGTGCATTTGCACAGTTAAAACTGGTGTGCCAGCTGTGCCCGTTCCTTGAGAACTCGGATCTGGCTACAGTGACACATGCCTTGGTTACATCGCATTTAGACTATTGTAATGTGGCCTACGTCGGGCTACCCTTGGAAACTGTTCAGAAACAGCAGTGTGTCCAAAAAGCTGTTTTGGGGCTGGCTACAGGGATCAAGTCACACCTATACTGAAATAGCTACACCGTATACCAGTCTGTTTCCAGGCAGAATTCAGTGTGCTGGTTTTTACCTTTAAAGCCCTTAATGGCTTGGATCCAGATTATCTGAAGGACCATATCTTCCTATACAAACCAGCCTGAGCAATACATTCGGCAGGAGAGGGCTTTCTCTCAGTGCCACCACCTTTGCAGGTAAGATTGATGAGGACTAGGGATGTAAAGAATATTCTCCAAAATTCGAAAATTAGGAGAAAAATGCCAATTTCGACAAATTCTATAACATTTTAGAGAGAAGAAATTTCTGAGCACTTCTCGATCAATGAGTAAGAATTTTATTTTTAATAATTTCAAAATGAAGGGAAGAGAGAAATTTTGAGCTGACAAATTCGACCTCCAGTATTTGGGT
>NW_024847286.1:0-314 GCF_019175285.1 Sceloporus undulatus
TTTCCTACTAATAAATTCGCTTTGCCACAAGCTTCCCCCCTTCATCTCTGGGCTCTGTCAAGGGATTCTGCCAGACTGTCTTGGTGGGAGACATGAAGAAAACCTATCCCATAGTTCCTCTGGAAAGAGCTTCGGTTTCCTACTAATAAATTCGCTTTGCCACAAGCTTCCCCCCTTCATCTCTGGGCTCTGTCAAGGGATTCTGCCTGACTGTCTTGGTGGGAGACATGAAGAAAACCTATCCCATAGTTCCTCTGGAAAGAGCTTGGGTTTCCTACTAAATTCGGAGGGAAAATGTATATAAGGCTGACAGC
>NW_024847286.1:324-1009 GCF_019175285.1 Sceloporus undulatus
GCCCTGGAAAACCTATCCCATAGTTCCTCTGGAGAGAGCTTTGGTTTCCTATTAAATTCGCATTGCCAGCAGCCTCCTTCTCATTGATCTCTGTGGGCTCTCTGAAGGGATTCTCCCTGGCTGTCTGAGGAGACATGAAGCGGGGATGCTGCCCTGGAAAACCTATCCCATAGTTCCTCTGGAGAGAGCTTTGGTTTCCTACTAAATTCGGAGGGAAAATGTATATAATAAGGCAGACAGCGCTTATGACGTGTGATCGTTTAAGCGCCTTGATTGGTTCATTTAAAAAAAAAACGCCAAAAATAAATCGAATCAGAAACGGTCACAGAGATGGAAACGATGTCACAGATACATCGATTCCGAATAATGCGGGTTAACGTTACGTCATTCTGACGTAGTATTGATTGACAACTCCAAATAAGGTATGGAGGAGAAGAATCGCTTTATTTAAACACCGATTTCATGCCAAGTGAGAACGCTTACTGAACGCTTGCAGGTAAAAAATCCGAATCAAACAAGCAGATGGGAACGATGAATAAAGCGATTCTGAAAGCGGGATAACAACTGTGTTATTTTAATTCGATTTTATTAAAAGCGTTTTATTTTAATTCGTATCAAATCCTAAGTGGGAACAAGCTCTATATGGTCTATTTCTTCAAAACAGTACAGCAAAGATAATAAATCG
>NW_024847287.1:0-1009 GCF_019175285.1 Sceloporus undulatus
GAGAGGAGAGATGCCATCCCCAGTCACTGCATCAGTCAGAGACATAGAGAAAACTATTTGGGTGTCATCAGCGTACTGATAACCCCCTGCCCAATGTCTCCGGATGATCTCTCCCAGCGGTTTCATGTAAATGTTGAAAAGCATGGGAGACAGAATGGCTCCTTGAGGGACCCCAGATGTAAGGCCCTCTTATCGGAGCATACGTCTCCCAGCTGCATCATCTGGAACCTCCCAGAGAGGTAGGATCGGAACCACTGGAGCGCAGTGCCCCCAATTCCCACCTCTGCTAGGCGCTCCAGAAGGATACCATGGTCAATGGTATCAAAAGCCGCTGAGATGTCCAAGAGCACCAACAGGGACACGCTTCCCCTGTCGATGCCCAGACGGAGATCATCGACCAAGGCGACCATGGCAGTCTCAACCCCGTAGCCCACCCGAAAGCCGGTTTGAAATGGGTCCAGATAATCCGTATCATCCAAGATCGATTGAAGCTGGATTGCAACCGCCCTCTCGATCACCTTCCCCAAAAATGGCAATAGCAAAACTGGCTGATAATTATTATGCATCGGGGGTCGAGGGAGGGCTTTTTAAGCAGCGGTTTTACTATGGCCAATTTTAAGCTTGATGGAAATTGCCCGTCCCTCAAAGATGTATTTATAATCCGGTGTAACAATGAAGTTACCACCGGTCACCCCTGAGCCGCTAGCCATGAGGGACAGGGATCGAGAGAGCAGGTTGTCTTCCGAACACTTCTAAGGATCTTGTCCACATCATCGGTACTAACGGACTCAAACTGATCCAGTTTAATAGAGTCCACGGAGTCTCTGGATACCTCTACTCTAGGTTCTGCCCTAATGCCGGCGTTAAGACCTTCGCTTATCCGAGAGGGTTTATCCACGAAGAAGTTGTTAAATTGGTCACAGCAGGCCTTAGAAGGTTCAAGGATCTGGTTTGGGGCAGGAGGGAGCTGAGTTAGCTCCCTGACCACCCTGAACAACTCTGCTGGACC
>NW_024847288.1:0-1009 GCF_019175285.1 Sceloporus undulatus
AGGCAGGCATTTGGCCTGATCCTGTAAACCTTTTCTTATACATTGTTCAAAATAGATTCCTTCTTCCTGGTGGTTAAAGAAGCTCATTCAGTCGTATTTTCTTCCACACTGTGAAGATGTTAGTTTCCCTCCATCCAGCGTACTCTGACTAGCTTCTAATGTGCTGTGTAAGCAACTACAGCATTTCGTAAAAAATTAATGTACCCCATAAAACATAAAGATCTGTGGTTTAAAAGAAATGTTAATCTGGTGAGGTTAACAGTGGTGCTTTAAAGTTTATTTTTATAATCTCTCAAGGAATCTTTTCCACCTCTCAATATACCTTTCTACATGGATGCAGTTCACTTACTTTGGCAGTAAGAAACACATGAAAGTGTTCGTTGAAAGAAAGCACAGGATGATCTGCAATCCTTTTCAAGAATTTATCCAAGGCCTTTCTCCTTGTCTCAACAAATTCTTCTGAAAAGCGATCTACAACTCCTTTTACCACAAATTTTTCTGGAAGGGGCTGGATGTGGGAGTAGAAAAAAGTCACAGAGAGATAAAATTAAAAACATGTATTTTACCTTTAGTAGCAATCAACAGCCATTCTTGCAAAGGACTGAAAGACGAGCAGTGTGAAATGTAACCAAGCACCTGTACAGGATAAATATGCATGTTCTTTGAAAACAGTGGGCAAGCACACAACCTATGGAATAATTAAATAGTTATTAAGCACAGAGATGTAAATGTTGACACTACATCTGAAACAATATTATATAAAAACACAGTAATCAAATTTGGATACACTGCTTCATGCATGCAATGAAAATGCAACATTTCTTTTAACGATATTCCACCAGTAACAGAGGATGAAAAGAAAAGAATGAGAGAGGGAAACATTCTGTACAAATGGCAGTCTACATTAAGAAAAGCCCTTTTACACTGGGACCAGCTACCCTCAGAGCTTCAGTGTAATTTAACTTGAACTAGCTATATAATATTTCCCTTAGCCCTTGGAGGAAAAATC
>NW_024847289.1:0-1009 GCF_019175285.1 Sceloporus undulatus
CAATAGTGGAAACCTGTCTCTTCAAGGTATTGGGTCTGAGCCCCTTATCGAGGCCATCTTGGAGGTATAGGAGTAGAGCATCGACTGAGACTCTCGAGGGTGAAGTATTGTTGGAGGCACACCAATCGGAAGAGGATCGATAGGAATATTCGTAAATCCTAGGAGTAGAATATCTACGAGACTGAATGATAGCATCAATCACCCGGGGAGAAAGGCCATCTTTTATTAAGAGCCACCTTTCAATTTTCACAATTGAAGGTTTAGCCACCCCGGATCTTACTTGACCTTGTGATAGGAGGTCTTTGCATAGCGGAAGACGGAAGTGGTCCTGGGCCAGTTGAGACATCTCTGGCAAACACACCCTTCTTGGCCAATGAGGAGCCACAAGAATGATCTATGACTTTTAGCTTCTTAGCTTTTGGTGGCATCGTGATATTATTGCTGTTAGTGGAAATGCATACAGAAGACCTCTTGGCCAAGGGGAGTGGAGGGCATCGATCTGTTCTGCTCCCTCAGTCCTGAACCTTGAGAAGAACCTGGGGACTTGGTTGTTTATTGGAGATGCAAATAGGTCTACCAACGGCGTCCTGAACCTTTGAGTTATGAGGTTGAACGCTTTTGGGTGGAGGTGTCACTCCGCTTGGTTTATGTCTGACCTGTTCAGCCAATCGGCCCTTGTGTTTAGTTTTCCTTTTATGTGTTCTGCCTTGATGGACAACAGGTTGACTTCTCCCCAATGAAGAATGGTTGTTTCCTTCATTAACGACAACGACCTGGTCCTGCCTTGTCAACTTAGATGTGACTTTGTTGTCATGTTGTCTGTGTGGACCAGGACTGTTATGTTTTTTTAAGCGCTGAGCAAAGGCCAGAAGTGTCAGTCTTACGGCCCTCAGTTCGAGCCAGTTTATGCTGTGAATTCTTTCGGACTGGTTTCATCGTCCCTGAGCTCCTCAGACTGGCATCGGTTGTGATCAAGACTGGTGGAGGGGGTAGAAACAAGCATCCCCGT
>NW_024847290.1:0-327 GCF_019175285.1 Sceloporus undulatus
TTTCCTAAGGCTCTTTGTTGCCTTTAAGTGCTTGGACAAATGCTTCAACTTGAACAACTTCACATCTGTCTCCCTTCTGCATTCCACTCTCCCAGAGGCCTCTATTCTAAACTGTGTACTTTGGTTCACTCTCATACTTTATTCCATCTATATATACATTGATTCTTGCATATTACCAAAGACTGATATTTGGGTTTCTTCACCTCATAGAGAGGTGGGCTTGGGCTAAAATGTTCCTCTCTTAAATCTGATATTCAGTATTATCTGTCATTATCCTTCCTTACAGAAGAACATGTCAGTCATGAGAGAGTCCACACATCAGAGAAG
>NW_024847290.1:427-1009 GCF_019175285.1 Sceloporus undulatus
ATTCAGCCCCATAACCTCCCGATTTACGTCTAGCCATTTGGCATGCGGCCTTCCTCTCTTTCTTCTCCCTTCTACCTTTCCTAGCATTACTCTCCTTCTTAATTATTCATGCCTCCTCATGATGTGGCCAAAATATAACAGACTCAGTTTAGTCATTTTGGCTTCTGGGGAGATTTCAGGCTTGCTCTGTTCTTAGACCCATTTGTTTGTCTTTTTGACTGTCTGCGGTATCCTCAGCCTCTTCTCCAGCACCAGATTTCAAATGAATTGATGTTCTTCTCATCCACTTTCATTACTGCCCAGCTCTCACAGCCGTACATGGTAACAGGGGACACAATGGACAGGACATTAGTGCTCAGTTGTATATCTTTAGACTTTAGGACCTTTCCAATCCCTTCATGGCTACCTTTCCCATTCATAGTCTTCTTTCGATTTCTTGACTGCAGTTTCCCATTCTGATCAATGTTTGCTCCAAGATACAAGAAACCTTTTAACTTCCTCAATATCTAGGTAGGATTTATGTAGATCTTCTCTAGACATTATTTTTGTTTTCTTTATGTTCAGTAACAAGCCTGCCTTTGC
>NW_024847291.1:0-1009 GCF_019175285.1 Sceloporus undulatus
AAAAAAAATCATCCAATTTTTTCACAAGTCCTCCATTTTTAAAAATGTGTCCTACATTTGAAAATGTTGTCCTATATTATCTATTTATTTTTTGGCTCTCCCCCCGCCTTGTCTGGGGGACACCAACCCAGCCCCCAGCTCAAAACGGTTGCCTGCCCCTGCTCTATGGGGAGGTTGTTCCATAAACTCTTGACAATGAAGTTCCTGTTCCTTGCAGTTAATATTCTGACATTGTAAAGCCTTGGAGCAGGGTCCAATTAACACCTAATTTAGGCCTGAAGGCGTATGATAAACTGGACATTTTGAGAACATTGCAAAGATATGAGATAACATTTCTTTCAAAACACCATTGTTGATGTAGTGGACAATATAATAATGTTTCCCTTCCAGTCAATTACTTACTGCAAATCTGACACATACACAGTATTTAACTTCCTTCCCCCAACTTGGAACTAGGCAATGAATGTAGAAGTGACCACATTTTTACAGTACTGCTTGTGTATACCTTATCCAGAATTCTGAAATACTCCAAAATCATCCACATGGGTGCCTGAGATAATGACACCTTTGCTTTCTGAAGGCTTAGTGTACACAAACTTTGTTTCATGCACAAAATTATTAAAAGTATTATGTATAAAATTACCTTCAAGCTATATGTATAATAGGTGTATACAAAACTTAAATTTTATGTTTAGACTGGTCTTATTTCCCAGCAGACAGGGTCCTAACCTCCTGTATTCTGGGTTAAGCTCCTCCTATTCGCTCCTGTAGGCAGGGACAATAAACAAAAGACCGGCCCCTATATAGGGAGGAGCTAACCCCCCTGGGCCCCAGTCTTGTTCCTGCCTAAGCTCCTAGCAGGATGTGTCTATTCGAGCCAGCAAAGTTTTTCCCTTCTCCGAAAGCGGTTTGAGAGTTTTCTTGGCCTTCCCTTCTTCTCCTCTCTCCTGCCTTTCCCCTCTTCCTTGGTGGTGGCTATGGCAGAGGACCCCAAGAGCACTGGCTAAGG
>NW_024847292.1:0-1009 GCF_019175285.1 Sceloporus undulatus
CGGCCCTATCTTGGCACTTAGTCCCAGCAGATCCTTTATTTCCCCCCGAATCTCCTGTTCTTGGTTCACACGCCCTGAGAAGTTGAATGAGACTCTTGGAGAACTTCGAATCATGCTGCCACCACCCAGTGAATTTATAATCTTTCCTTAGCACACACTGGGAATTGTAAGAATTTAGAGTTCCCTTCCCTTTCTAAACTAAGCAAGTGATAACCGAACTAAGGCACATGTAAAGAATTGTAGGGATAGTAGATACTTTTAAAGAAAATAATTATTCTATTAACAAAAATAATACAAATCATACAAGATCTTTTGAACTTGCAGGTACACTACATATAGTTATCAGATATTCATTTCAAGCAAGCCAACAGAAACAAAATTAATAAGGCCTAACAGTTCTAACTGACACATTCCTAAGTACTGATACAGAGATGGAACCCTCTGGCCTAAATCGGGTTTGAGATGCACAGCTACCTTCCTGAGGTATGCTTTCTTGACACTGGCTCGACACTGCAGTTTTTCCCAACCGGCAAGACCCACATCAAGGAAGAGACTCTCACTTTAGACTTGCCACTGCAGCAGCTCCTCCAACTGATCTCAGAGGCCTTTTATATCCCGCTGTTGGAAGCTGCCAGAAGAAATTCTCACTCTTGCTCACTGATTGGCCAAGTGGGCCTTCTGTCAACTGTGATGTAATTACTCATTTGCATGTACCTCTCTCCCAGCTTAACTCCTTATTGCCTGACAAGTCTTCAAATGGAGGCTCAGTCATTACAACCCCTTTTCAAGCTGGCTTCAAGCCACCTTAAGTGAACTGGTAATGACTCTTCAAGTACTGGTAATGACTCTTAAGTAGTCTAGTAAGTAGAGAAAATGGGTTCTGTACACCAGACAAAATATAGATATTTACCTTCTTCCAAATCCAAATGGGTTTCTCAAACTCTTTGAAAGCTGCGGGATATCTCACAATAGACTGAGCCAGTTTCGAAGTTCTCCACTCAGTGAAATT
>NW_024847293.1:0-1009 GCF_019175285.1 Sceloporus undulatus
TGCATGCATTGCTTTGTCTCCTAGGCCTGGTACATACGGGCCCTTTGCGATGCCCTCGTCACATGCTAGAGTTGCCTGAATTGTGATTCAGGGTATATGCCCCTAGTTCCGACTAGAAATCGATTGTGATCCTCATTGGATTGATTCCAAGGGAAATAAAGTGAAGGAAATGCTAAAAACCCAGGTCTTCTTGAGAGCAGTTTCTTTGAGGTTATTTTCAGAAGAATCGGTTCTGACATGATTTCAATAAGTGGGAACGTCAGATCAGAACCGATTCTTATTCGGAGGGAGGGACAGATGGCAGAGTACTGTACCCCCAGGACTGCTTTTCATCTTTTTTAAAAAATAAAAATAATACAGACAAGTAGTTGCTTTAGCAATATAGCGATTTCTAGTCGGAACTAGGGGCATATACCCTGAATCACAATTTGGAGCTAATGCTAGTGGGAACGACTGCTAAAAAAAACGCCCCCCTGAGCAAGAAGAGTTTTTGAATTACAGCAGAAAAGAAAAGGCAATCACAGCAAAGAGCCCCCCCAAAGGCAGCAGCAGAAAGGGAGCGAATAGACTGGGGGAGGCTGAAGGAGGGGAGAGCAGAGAGAAACAGCACAACTCACTTTGAGGATGGAGGAAGCTTGTCTTCTGCAGCGGACTCCCAGCGCTTGTTTTTCCACCAGTGAGAAGCCACAGCCACCCAACTCACATAGCTTCCCACCGGCGGTAAAAGAACCCGCGAAAAGCAGGTTCTTCTAAAGCCACAGCGGCGGTGTAAAAAGTGCGCCACTGGCACACTGGTTACGTAAGCACCACACAGCGCCATGCAGACATTGCACGGTCCTTACATAACAATGACGCCGCTGTGTATGCAGGGCGGCACCATTGTTACACCCTCGTCACATGCTAGGGTTACAGGGCACGTGGCACTCTGCCCCAGGCAACCATAGCATGTGACAAGTGCATCACAAAGGGCCCGTATGTACCAGGCCTAGGAGACAAAGCAATGCATGCA
>NW_024847294.1:0-1009 GCF_019175285.1 Sceloporus undulatus
AACACAGTGGAGCTCTGACATGCATTTTGTGCCATGTAATATATACTTTTATATATTTATATAATATATATTTTATATATATTAACTTTTATTTTATTGGGGCTTGTTGTTTTTATTTTTATTATACAATGCTCTGACTTGTTTTTAACCTATTGTATGTATAATGTATAATGTATGTAAACCGCCCTGATTCAAGGAAGGCGCGGTATATAAATAAAACTTTTATTTTATTATTATTTTATTATTTCCTTAGTTCTCAGTCTAAAAATCAGTACATGATGCAGTCTAAGTTTCAAAGACTTTAGTGGAAAGTACACAGCACCTGGATATCAAAGCACTCAGCACTGGCTGGATTGTATCCTTAATGGATTTTTAAAATCCTTCTCATCTTTTTTTTTTTTTTTTAAAATCAGGGAGCAGGCACTGATGATGAAACGCTGATCAGAATTGTGGTTTCAAGGAGTGAAATTGATCTCCTGGATATCAGACAGGAGTTCAGAAGAAATTTTGCAAAATCTTTGTACCATGCAATTCAGGTAGGCCTTTATACGAAGAGCTTACTTAATTCTCTTTTTGTGTGGGAAATACAGCTGGTGTATATGATCATTAAAGAACAGAAAGAACAATTGTGTCTATGTGTTGGTTGCAAAATTGTTATATTCAATAACAATTTGATGAGACAAGGAGTTTTATTTCATATCAATATGTGTTAAAGCCATTGTCACAAGGCTTGTAGACTGCCATTGGAAATGAAAATAAATTGGTTTAAATATAGAAAAACTGGCTGAAATTGATTTGTAGTTTGGCCATCTCTTTTGTTAGCTAGCTTTCAATATCAACATTCCTCTAATTCTTCCTGTAATGCCTAGAGTTAATGACTTGGCATTCTGCATGTGGTAGATAAGTCGATGGTTCCAGTTTTGCTTGTCCAGCTTTTTGATATAATGTAGAAAATAATTCATTTGTCCAATAGTTTCCATCTACTGTTTCTGAGAGGATGGTTGCACAA
>NW_024847295.1:0-1009 GCF_019175285.1 Sceloporus undulatus
CCCCCGCCATGCACTATTTTATTCAGGAGTAAACTGGTGCTGGCAGGGTGGAAGACTTCCCAGAGCGCCCCCTCCTTGCTGGGCGCTAGCCTACTCATGAGTAAAATGGCATGTGGCAGGGAGGGAGGGTGTCCAAAGCACACACACCCCTGCCAGGCTCCAGTTTACCCATGAGTAAGCCGACACCCAGTAGCAAGGTGTGGGACATGCCCTTTTGGCCCCGCTCCTTGAAACCCTGTTCCTGCACCAGATGACACCACAGTCAGTAACACCACTGAATCTGGGGTTATATATGTCTTTATAAGGACACTGTGGAAATGGTATTGAGCACCCGCTTGCACAATGCCTTCTCTCACAAACAACCTGCTTTAACAGGCAGATATACATTCTTATTGGCCAAAGCAAGGGTGGGACAGTGATTTAGTGGTTCTATGAAGATGTGGAGTGTCCAGGCATTTTTGGCTGCAGTCAGGAGTAAAGAGCAGATCTCACCCTCTCATATTTCCAGTAGTCAGTTGGAGATGCAAGAGGGCAGCAGCTACTATTTCCTTCTGGCTGCAGATGTGCAGCCAAATGCTGCCCAAGTGCCTTCTCCTTCCACCTGTCACTAAATGACCATAAGGGTTAGACCCATAATGGAAAGTTGTCTTCTGCATGTGCAGAAGGCATAGCCTAGCACAACTATAGAAACTGAGCATTATGCTCTGCTCATATAGATGTAGGCTCTCATCTATGGAGTGTTCATAGTTCATACTAGAAACACTGACTTAAAAATCAGTCTATATGAAAACATAACAGAGAAGTCAATCTTCTTACTTCATTCTGAGGATCTCTTCTTTCTTGGCCTTTTTCTCTTCATAGTCCTTTATTAGCTTTTTAATTGTCTTGAAAAGCTCTCCAAGCTCATTTCTCCTGCCACTGATGATCTATCAAATATGAAAAATAGAACTTACATTTAGCAGAACTAAATAAAGGGGTTCTTTTGTTAATGCTTGTATTAAAATGCTGG
>NW_024847296.1:0-1009 GCF_019175285.1 Sceloporus undulatus
AATTTTTCATTTATTAGTTTCTCTCCTTCTCATAAACACCGCTGTGTCTTCATATCTCTGCGGCGGATATCAGGCCGCATATCCAGCAAGGATGGGAGTGATTTATTAGGAAGAGTTAGGGACAAGATTATACAGACCGAGAGCTTGTCAGTGCAATAAAAATTGATTATGATTTAAATCTCTCTGTGAAGAAACATGTACCGTCTCGCTGCCCAGAACATCATCGCTTAGGTTTAGTTTACACATGTTGCAGAAGGAGGTGGCAAAACGGACGGCACCATTTGAGACTTAGAATGTTTGGATGCTTCTCTGTGTAAAGAGAACTGGTGAGCAACCTACAAGACCCAACCTAGGGCTCGGCTACCGAATTAAAATACTCTGAGTCACATAGACTGCCATTCAGTCACAGGTCATTCAGAGGAATTTGTGCTTTTTGAGGGGAAGGGGCCTAAAAACTCCATTAACTCAGCTGGAAATTGATCCATGTTTTTTTAACCACATGTTTCCATGAGCATGTGCATTATCAAACATGGGGGCATTTGTCTACTTCGCATGGATTTGCATGCATGGCTGTACATTTCTAGGCAGCCAGAATAACTAAGGACCACTATGAATCGTGACATACAATGGTATAAATCCAACTCATATTATGGTGTTTATGGAAGAGCACTTGGGGAAACCAGGGTTTGAATCTCTACACAGCCATGGAAATCCACTGGGAGACCATGGCAAGTCACACTGTCAGCATATGAGGGAGGCTGTCATAGATTTGGTCAGCCAGTTTGTTTATATAGCTGATCCAGGATTTGAACCTTGGTCACCAGAGTCATAGTCCAATGCTCAAACCAATATGCCACACTAGGCAACATCTTTCCATTTGCCTTTGTCTTTCAGTGACCATAGTTAAAATGAACTTGCCACCCCATCACTATACTCACAAGTTTTGCATTTCTATGGCTATTCCTAGAGTCTGATTATAAAGGTCCTTCCTGGGCAACACTCCAATGCA
>NW_024847297.1:0-1009 GCF_019175285.1 Sceloporus undulatus
CCTGTGTGTGTGTGTGTGTGTGTGTGTGTGTGTGTGTGTGTGTGTGTGTAGGGCATGACCAAAGAAGAAAAGCTTTTAAAAACACTCCCAGACAATGTCCATGCGGTACTGCTTAGTGGTGCTCCCAGTGGGGAGGCTCTATTGCAATTCCTCCTGGGCAGAAGGTGGCAATGGAGGGCATGTCCTGGAAAAGGAGGACATTTGGTCACCCTGGCAGTGGGGGGGGGGGAGGAACTAACTTAAACGCCTCTTGCGCCCCAGATGAGAAGGAGCAGAAAAATCACCCCCAAGAAGGGACCAGCCCGAGCCTTCTCTGCTTTTTCTGTCTTCCATTCCCCCCCCCCCCCTTCTAGGCTAGTTTTTTATCCCCGCAACCTGGCCGTTCTCGCCGAGGAAACAGGCAGATGGTTCCCTCCGATCTGACTCCCAGTAACTCTCATTTATCTTTCCTTTCAGCTGTAGTTCAGGGTTTCGTCTTTGCCTGCGAAGAATGGTTTGCAGAGGCGACCCTCCCGCCCCCTCCGTTGGGGCCATTTCCCTTCTCTCTCTCTCTCTCTCTCTCTCTTTTTCCTCCTTCTTTGTCCCTGCCGATCATCCATTCAAACAGAGATGGGAAGCGGGGGGGGGGGGGGCATGCAGACACATCAAGACTGCCGCATCCTTTAATTAAAACAAGAAATAAATTCCATTAAAAATAACCAGAGGATGTCTTGCTCCATAGATACACGGCTCCTAAACTTGCTTCCTTGCGCAAGCCAGCCTAGCGGTGTGTTGCTGCTGGGTTGTGTTTAGAGTGGTTTTGTGGCTCTTGGGTTGTGTGAAACTCGGATTGACCTCAATCGGATTTTGGCTCAAGGAGGGCTTCAAGGCGGCAGCTTTAGGGCTTTCTTTCCTTCCAAAGGAAAACATATGTAGGATTCCGGCCCCCCCCCCCCGGCTCTTGCCTAAATCCGACTGGGGAGAAAGAGGCTCCCATTGAAAGGAACTACAGATCCCAGCACCCAGATAA
>NW_024847298.1:0-1009 GCF_019175285.1 Sceloporus undulatus
AAAAGTAGGACAAAATTTTCAAATGTAGGACACATTTTCGGAGGCAGGCAGGCAGGGGTTTGGGGCTTCGCTTCAGCCGTCCTCCAAGCCTGGAGGACTCCGCGATTGCGGAGGAGCCCCCAGGGCATGGCTAGGGCTTGGGAGATAGCCGTCCTCCAAGCCCCAGCCAAGCCTGGAGGACTCCACGATTGCGGAGGAGCCCCCAGGGCATGGCTAGGGCTTGGGAGATAGCCATCCTCCAAGCCCCAGCCAAGCCTGGAGGACTCGGTGGGGGGGGGGGGGCCCCGGGGGGGGGCCAAACCGGGGCGGGACCGTGCAGACCCGCCCCAAATTGGGAAAGTCCTGCCCCCAGGCGGGATATGGGAAGCCTACCCACACCCCATTGGGGTTAACGGAGGTCACCCCTCTGTGTATAAGCAAGAACACGGATCTCAAGTCCATGAGAAAGGAAAAGTGACTGTACATTTATTTCCAATCTAATTAAATAGAACTTTTGCAGATATTAAGTCAATGTATAGTATAATTAAGGGGCAGAACTGCTAACTACACACTGGCTCCAGCCTTCCAACCGAATGGCAATAACAGAAAGGAATCAAATCCAGTGATTCTCACAATACAGTGGTACCTTGGGATACGAAATACCCAGGTTACGAAATTTTCGGGATACGAAAAAATCCCATAGGGAATCATTGTTCCGGGTTACGAATGTTTTTTCGGGTTACGAAAAAACTTTTGGTGCTTTTTCCGGCTTTTTCGCACGGAATCGCGGCTTTTCCCCATTAGCGCCTATGGCAATTCGGCTTACGAAGGCTTTTCGGGTTACGAAAGCGGCCGCGGAACGAATTAATTTCGTAACCCGAGGCACCACTGTATTAGAAATTAGAACAGCAGGATACAAGAGAGAGTGCAAAGAAGAGAGAGGAAGGGGTAGAGAAGGAGGGAGAGGAGAAAAAAGAAGAAGACGGCAAGAAGGAAGAGAGGAAGAACCTTATAAGAACAGCTAAATGAT
>NW_024847299.1:0-1009 GCF_019175285.1 Sceloporus undulatus
GTTTATATAGATATAATTAAAGGGGGGAAACAATTATATGCGGTAAATACTAAAAGAAATCCAAGCAGATCCAAAGAAGAAAAACCTTCAATGACCAAAAAAGTGGTAATAATAAGCAAGGCATAAAGAAGGGAATGGACCCATAGGAACGGATTCAGACGGAGGATCATCAAAGAGAAGGCATTACAAACAGAAAGGACTCAGGGGAGTTAAGCTGAAACTACGCCTTACTTAGAAAGGTTTTGTGTTTTGAGAAGTAAGGCACACTTTTATTCTGATCAAACATCGTTTCATTAATAAACTGTATTTAAATGAAAAGATCCAAACTGGCTTAAAGGCCTCCATGCTAAGCATCCTTCCAGGGCTGAGCAACTGTGGAGCCCATCATCCACAGAGACCTTTTCTCCTCCCCTTTGGCTCTGAGAAGGGACCCTGAAAAGCCCCGCATCAATTCGCCTAAGGCTCCCTCGAGGATGGCCTCCAAAGCAAAAAAACAAGATACAAAAGGACTGAAAATTGAAAGACAACAGAAATCAACAGAAAGCTATTTACTTCCACAGAAGCATTATTAACCACCAAATATCATTGCTTAGCTCACTGGCTGCCCAGGGACCACTCTCCTTGGGACGTCCTTCCAGGCCAGAGGGAGGCCTTGGCCTGGCCCCAGCCCTCCCTCCTCCTCCCCAGCCACTGCTCCCCTCCGGCCCCAGAATTCTCCTTCGCCCAGGGCCCTCTCCATGCCCTCCAGCCCACGCCCTCCCTGCCCTCACAGCCTCCCCTCCAGGGGCACTCTGGGGCCAAGGAGAGACTTCGAGGCTATTCTCCATTCCGATTGGTCCATGATTTGCATGGCACCGCCCTTGACCACGCCCACCATTCCTCTGAACTTCGGGTCTCTCCTTGTCTCTGTTCCATGGCAGCTGGGAGGCAGGCGGAGCGTCAGCCTGGAGGGAAGGAAACATCGCCACCGCCTGGCCATGCCACTGGAATTGCAAGACCAGCAGAAGAC
>NW_024847300.1:0-1009 GCF_019175285.1 Sceloporus undulatus
GAGGAAGTTTGCCATTGTCTCCCCCTGAAGCTGAGAGCGTGTGACTTGTCCAAGGTCACCCAATGAGTTTCCATGGCCAAGCTGGGAATCGAACCCTGGTCTCCAGAGTCATAGTCCAATGCTCAAACTACTAAGCCATGCTCTATTTATTAAGGAGACCAGATGTCTGACAGAGAAAGATGGGATCTGCTGGCTAGGGTAGATGACTAGGGAGCAAAACAGACTGGCAACTTTTGCCAGCTTCGTGGCAGCATGGGAGTGTGGCCTTCAGATGATGCATGCCCTGATGCCACCTCCAAGCTGGTGTCACATTGCCCACCCTCCCAGATGGTGGGCAGCATCGCAGCACTCTGGCAGCGCAACGTTCATATGCTGCATGCCACAGGAGCACTGAAGAGCCACTGTGGTGGTGGCACAAATGGCACTCTTTTTCCACCCCAAAAAGGAGCAACATTTTGCCACTCCTTTTTGGGCTGGAAAAATGCAGGATTGGGCAATCTGTGCCGGTCCTAAGACTACTAAAGGAAGGGAGGTTATACTTAAGAATTTCAGTTTATAGTCATGAATCAGATGAGATAAATCAGAGGGAATACATCTGTCTATCAATGCCTGTCTCTACTTCAGTGGCTCCTGTAGGTGCATAGTTATATTTACAAGGGTGATTGCACATTTCTCACTTCCAGAAATATGGTCCATGAAGCATAGTGCTTCACTGATCACTTAGAGAAAGAGAAACAGAGAGGATCAAAATGAGAATAAATGTCTTATTACCCGTCTGCTTCAGATGAGCGATCATCCTTTCTTGTTCCAGCACAGAGCCAACACATCTCTCTCATCAGTAGAAAAGGGGTTTCCTCTTATAGACACAGCACATAGACAAGTAATTTCCTGTGCTAGGGGTGAGTAGTGGTGAGTAGGGAAAATGTTCATCTGCATGGATCAGCTGCGGGCTGGGGCTGAGATAGGCTTGCCAGGGTGGAGAGCACACTTGTGCCTTTAATGATTGTAC
>NW_024847301.1:0-1009 GCF_019175285.1 Sceloporus undulatus
CGCCCTAAGTGCAGTACCTTACATTTCTCCCTGTTGAAGTTCATTCAGTTAGCTCTGGCCCAGCTTTCTAGTCTATTCAGGTCATTTTGAATTTTGATCCTGTCCTCTGGAGTACTAGCTATTCCTCCTACTTTAGTGTCATCTGCAAATTTGATAAGTATTCCCCCAATTTTTTCCTCCAAGTCATTGATAAAGATGTTGAACAGTACTGGGCCCAGGACAGAGCCCTGTGGGACTCCACTGGTTACTTCTCTCCAGGATGAAAAGTTTATTTTTGTTTATTTTTATTTTCACTTTTTTACACAATTCCAGTGCTCTGGTACTGCAGATTTTTTAAAAAAATAAAGGAAAGAAAAGAAATAGAAAAAAATAAAGGTAATGGGGCTTCTTGGGAATAGCTAAGGAGGGACGGAGAAGAGAAGGAGACACTGACACCACACACCTACCAATAATCAACTGCCCCAGCAGTGATGTTTCACACCTGGGAACTAGCAGAATTATGAGTTCAGTGATGGGTTTCCCCAATCAATGAAAAGGGGCACCCTAACTGCAGGATGCACATCTTTCATTTCTTTCATCTGTCCAGTTGATTGACACCAGAAGCAGCTATACAGCACACTGGTAAGTGCATTTTTTGCTGATTCTAGTACTAACCAGCTGAATAAGAGGCAGGAAGGGGGTGAACGAGCTGAAAAATAGGGATGGGGCCAGCAGGCAAGATGAAAGTTGGAAGATGGTCTCATGCACTCTATGGGACATGGGTTGTTTATAAGTGCTCAACTTTTAGAACACTGCCAGCTGTATTGCCATGAATGTTCTGTAGATTTGCTTTACTAATTGGTAGCATCACTAGATGCATTCATCTTGTTCTCACTCGTACTATTGATTAGAATGTTTGTTTGTTTTCCTTGATTTAAAAAAAAAGCTTCTTCAGCTGGATTTTTGTGATGAGTGTGGTGATAATTTTTCATTGAAGGAAAACATGTTATGGAACTATTGTTTCTTACTG
>NW_024847302.1:0-1009 GCF_019175285.1 Sceloporus undulatus
GCTCTTGTTGTGGTTGTGTGCCTCCAAGTTTTTTCTGACTTATGGCAACCCTAAAGAAAGCCCTGTGCAGGCATTTCTTGGCAAGATTTGTCCAGAAGTGCTTTTGCAAGTGCCTCCCTCTGAGGCTGAGAGACTGTGACTTGCCTAAGGTCACTCAGTGGGTTTCCATGGCCAAGAGGGCATTCGAACCCTGGGCTCCAGGGTCATAGACCAATGCTCCAGCCATTAAACCACACTGTCACTTTCTTGAAGCTTTGTCATTTCTTGTGGTGTGGCTCCAAGTTATTGTCGACTTCTGGGGACCTTCTCCTGGGGTTTTCTTGGCAAGAGTTGTTCAGAGGAGGTTTGCCATTGCCTTCCCTGAAGCTGAGAGAGTGTGGCTTCTTGCCCAAGGGACCCAGCTGGTTTCATGGAAGAGTGGGGCACTGGACCCAGGCCTCCAGAGATGTAACCCAACACTCAAACCACTGCACCACACTGCCTCCCATTCCCATGCACAGCCTAAGAAATAACTGCAGACTTTTTTCTGTTCTTCATGTGTATCTTCAAGTTGTTTCCAATTTATGGCAACCCTAAGGCAACCTTATAATGGGGTTTCCTTGGCAGGTTTCTTCAGAGAGGGGTTGCCATTGCCATCTTCTGAGGCTGAGAGTGTGTGACTTGCTAAGGGTCAACTAAGTCCAAAACACACTGCAGCAATAATCCAATCTGAGACCGCTTTAACTCCCCCTAGCTCAGTGCTAGGGAATTCTGGCAAATGTAGTTTTGTGAGACATTGCGCCTACTCTGTCAGAGACCTCTGGTGCCACAATAAACTCCAGTTTCCAGGATTCCCTAGCACTGGGCCAGGGCAGTTAAAGCACCCTCAAACTGGACTATTGCTGCCATGTGTTTTTGACCTTTCTTGGCCGCAAAGTGTCCATAGCCTGCAATGCATCTCCTAATTCTGTTGGCAGTCCCTTCCTCCCAACACTTTCCCATTTCCCCCCAAAACCAGCACAAAGCTGGC
>NW_024847303.1:0-1009 GCF_019175285.1 Sceloporus undulatus
CCATAGAAAGTTCTTGAATCTCGCGGTCCTATTTTCTGATTGGTCAGTTGGACCTTACATCAGCTATGATGCCACAGCTCATTAGCATGTGATGTCATCTCTCATTAGCATGTACCTCCTCCCAGATTAACCCTTTGTAGTTCAGGAGAAGTTCCCAGATGACTGGAGACCCAGCCATCACAGCCATCTATTCTGCTTTGGTCAGGCCACACCTGGAATACTGTGTCCAGTTCTGGGCACCACAATTCAAAAAGGACTGGAGCGTTTCCAAAGGAGGACAACTGAAATGGTGAAGGGTCTGGAAACCATGTCCTATGAGGAACGACTTAGAGAGCTGAGGATGTTTAGCCTGGAGAAGAGAAGGTTAAGAGGTGATATGATAGCACTGTTTAAATATTTGAAGGGATGTCATATTGAGGAGGGAGCAAACTTGTTTTCTGCTGCTGCAGAGACTAGGACCTGGAGCAATGGATGCAAGCTCCAGGAAAAGAGTCCACCTCAACATTAGGAGGAACTTCCTGACAGTAAGGGCTGTTCGACAGTGGAACACACTCCCTCAGAAAGTGGTGGAGGTCTTCAAACAGAGGCTGGATGGCCATCTGTTGGGGGTCCTTTGATTGTGAGTTCCTGCATGGCAGGGAGTTGGATTGAATGGCCCTTGTGGTCTCTTCCAACTCTATGATTGTATGATTTCAAACACATAGTATGCTACTGGGAAAACCTTGCCACATGCATACACCAACTTTGTCTCATGAGATTTATCTCAAATTTCAAGCAGGCTCTTATGAGAGGATGTGTTCTTTCAGATAACTCCGCTTCAAACCATTCAGGTTAACCTTTGAAAATAAAACCAGCACCTTGAAGATTGTGCTCAGAAGCAAATTGGACACCAGTACACTTCTTGTAAAACCAGTGTTATTTGGTCTCTAAAATACACACCTGCTGTATTTTGCACTAGCTATAGCTTCCACATTTCCAAGGACATCCCCATGCAGAGCTCATGATAGTA
>NW_024847304.1:0-1009 GCF_019175285.1 Sceloporus undulatus
GGATAAGTGAGAGAGAGCTTGAAGAGGTTTGTCAGGATCTTCAGCATCTACTCTGCAACCAACTCTGCTACATTAGCAACACAACAACCACTGACCAAAACTGGTCAGCTCAGCTTTACCAAGTTGATGTGGAGTTACAGCCTGAGGTTATGTGCAACAACTCCCATCATCCCTGACATTCCATGCCATACATAGTTATAAAATGGACAGAATGTTCACATTCATCAGGCCGTTCCTATGCTTTTTCATTGAGGCTTTAAATATTCAGTGAAATTTCATATTGGTGGTGTTTTCATATCTTTAAAGGATTCTGCCCCACTCACCCCATCCTAGGGCTTATCTATAGGAGATCTGGATGGAAGAGAATCAGAATTTGTGTTAAAAATGCGAGTGCTCTTCAAAATCCCAAAGGAAAAAAAACCCATGTATTAACCAAAGGCAGCAGTTTTGATGAATGGATAGAAGCCGGGAATGGGAGGTGTGAGGAATGCAGCACATTACATGAAACCATGTGGCATTCAGTATAAAGGAAAGAAATTTTCATGCAGAAAAGTACTAATAAACATGAATATGTTGCAAAGACAGTGAAAAACTTGCAAATAAATTGGCTATGAATACTATGAAAGTGTGTGTGTATATATATGTGTGTAAAGATGGAAGCCCTTATCAGTGCAGCACATGCTTTGGCGGGATACAAACCGCCATATAGTACGTATAGGATACGTACTAGGGTTAGGAAGGGGGGGTGCTTCTGCACCCCCCTAACCCTAGTACGTATCCTATACGTACAAGATAGCACCGCCCCTTCTACATGGGCGCCGCCATCTTTACGTACTGGACGCATAGCGTCCAGACGTGTTGCGGCGCCTATGATGTCACGAGTTTGCGCCAGGCGCCTCGCGACGTTATAGAGGCGCCGCAAGAAGAAGCTCCGAAATGGAGCTTCTTTTTTGCTCCGCGCGGGAGTCGCGCGGTTTGGCTTGAAAATTCTGCTTGCATAAAAACTACC
>NW_024847305.1:0-1009 GCF_019175285.1 Sceloporus undulatus
GCAAACATAGTCCTTTAGGGGAACTGTGACCCCGTCCAGGAGCGGTAGACAAACCTCCATACCTGGGTTAGAGGCTCCAACAACAAGTACTTCTGTCTTAAATGGATTCACTTTCAATCTGATTTCCTCATCTTGCCCATTACTCCCTCAAGACATTCATTCAGAGGGGAGATGCCTTCCTTAGCGGACGCTGAAGTCTGGGGCATGGAGAGATATTGGATGTCATAAACGTACTGATAAAACCCCATCCCATACCTCCGGATGATCTCTCCAGGCGGTTTCATGTAGATGTTAAATAGCATTTGGGACAGGATGATGAGACGAAGGATGCCAAATTTAAGATCCCTTTTGGAGGAGCAACTATCCCCAAGCATCACCATCTGGAATCTGCTTTTGAGATAGGACCAAAACCACCGCAACGCAGTGCCCCCAATCCCCAATTTCCTCAGGCTTTCCAGAAGGATACCATGGTTGACGGTATTGAAAGCCACTGAGGTCCAAAAGCACCGACAGGGTCATACTTCCCCTGTCGATGCTCAAGCGTAGATCGTCTAAGGAGACCATAGCAATCTTGACTCTGTATCCCGTCCTGAAGCCAATTTGAAAAGGGTCTAGATAATCTGTTTCATCCAAAACCACTTGGACTTGGAGAGCAACTGCCTTCTCAATCACCTTGCTTAGAAACGGAAGATGGGGGACCGGTCTGTAATTGTTCCTGTCCAAGAGATCTGGGGAGGGCTTTTTCATAAGCGGCCGTATCACCGCTTCTTTTAAGCAAGATGGAAAATAGCCTCCCTAAGAGATGCATCTATGATATAGCTCAGGTGAGTCCTAAGTGCATCTCCTCCTTGGAGGACCAGCCATGAAGGGCAAGGGTCGAGGGGGCAAGTTGTCTTCTTTACACTTCTAAGGAGCTTGTCTACGTTCTCAGTACTCACAGATTCAATTTGATCCAGTATGACCTTATTCACAGAGTCACTGGACACCTCACCTATAGCCTCTGCAATAA
>NW_024847306.1:0-1009 GCF_019175285.1 Sceloporus undulatus
TATAGCGGTGAACAGCAAGTAAGCTAATTAGCAAGTAAGCTAATTTGCCCCCAACAGTCTGGGTACTCATTTTAGCTCCCTCCTCGGAAGGATGCAAGTCTGAGTCAAGCTTGGGCCCTTTTGCTGGTCTTGAACTCGCAACCTTCTGGTTTCAAGTAAATGGCTGCAGTACAGGCATTTAACCACTGCGCCACCAGGGCTATCCTGGATCGCCATCTGGTGGCCACTCTTGGCAATTCACTAATAGCAGTTAACCAAATTAAATAGTATATAAAACAAAAACATAAAACAAGCTAGACAAGGAAACTGTTACATGGATTTGTAATTGGTTGACTGGCTGAGCCCAAAGGATATTCAACAGTGGCTCCTTTTCATCCTGGAGAGAAGTGATCAGTGGGGTGTCCAGTGGGGCTCTGTTGAACATCCTTATCAATGACTTGGATGACAGAATTGGAGGCATAATTATCAAACGTGCAGATGACACCAAATTAGGAGGAGTAGCTAACACCCCAGAGGACAGGATCAAGATTCAAAAATGACTTGATTAGACTAGAAAGCTGGGCCAAAGCTAACAAAATGAAATTCAATATGGAGAAATGTAAGGTACTGTATTAAGGGAGGAAAAATGAAATGCACAGATATAGGATGGGGACACCTGGATGAATGAAACTTCGTGTGAAAGGGATCTGCAATAGAAAATAGCCCTCATCCAGAGAGTGATTAAGGAGGGAAGCACAGGGTGAATCCCAAATATGATTTGATCACTTCAGGATATCAATAGAGTAGGACATATTGGAACATCCTCTCTTCTCTTTTCCTTAGCTCCCTGGATCTTCAAGAAAGGGGTGAGAGGGAAAAGACAAGGCCACAATCTTTGTTCCTGTCATCTAGATTTCTTGTGTGATGGGAGACTTTTTTAGCACATGAAAGGTTTTCCATGTAGGTCCTGAAAATCTGCTTTACTAAACTGACATAAGTCTAGGGCAGCTTCACCCAAACATACAATCTT
>NW_024847307.1:0-1009 GCF_019175285.1 Sceloporus undulatus
CAACCCCATCAGTTTCTGTCTGTCTTTCTGTGTTGATATGTGCGGGTCGGCACTGGGCCCAGACTAATTTCCCCATCCTTTGCAGCTGCCCTGCAGGTAGGGTTGCCATAACCCCCCTGGGGGCGTGACAAACCCGATTTTTGGCCCCTTGGCACGGTCACGGCACGGTTTGGCTCTTAGCCCCGGGTTGAGCTGGTTGCCGCCGCCGCCGCAACAACCATGGCTGTTCTGCAGCCGCCACCGCCATTGCTGCTGCAGCCTTTTCGCTGCCTGACTCGCTTTGCCCTGGCCCTGCGTGGGCTGAGCAGGAGCTCCTGCCCTTCAGGGTGGCTGGCCAATGGCTGGACAGCCCTCCCCTGCTGCAGGAGCCTGTGACTGCTAGCAGGAGGCAGGGCTGTTTCAGCTCCACTCTCCCCATTGGCCAGCCAGCCTCAAGAGGAGCAGTGTCTCCTCTTTGGTCCCTGGCGGGCCGAGGGCAGAAAAGACCCTTGCCTGCAAGCTATCTCTCTCCCTTCCCCTTCCCCTATTTTTTCTTCTCTTCTTCTTCCTTTTCTTCTTCCTCCTCCTCCTCCTCTTTGTTTTCTTCCCCTCCTTCTCTTCTTTCTCTTCCCCCTCCTCTTCTTCTTTTTCTTCCTCTTTTTTCTTTTCTTCCCCTCTTCCCTTTCCTTTTTCACCTCGGCTGCTGCTGCTGCTGCTGTTGTTATGGTTGCTGCCGTGTGCCCAACTCCTTTCTGACTAATGGCAACCCTGCCTAGCCTCCCTTCGCTAGCCCCTCTTTCTCTAACGCCCTTATTTAATCCCTTCTATCTAAACCTCTATCTATTTACCCCCCCTAAGCCCCCCTCCTCTTCTTCTCAAGGATCCAGGGCTTCTCAGGGCTTTGCCCCCATGCAAAAAGAAAAAGACTGACCCACAAATCCCCCTTATAGTAAGTGGAGATACACTGTACCTGGGGGAAAAGAGGGGGTTGCAGGGAGCAAGGAGAAGGAGGAAGGGGGCAATTGCTAAG
>NW_024847308.1:0-1009 GCF_019175285.1 Sceloporus undulatus
TAACATTCGTTGGCTAAAAGATGATAAAATACATTGCATAAGCTCAAGACTTCAGATAAGCAAACTGATTATTATTAGGAAATAATGGGATTTTTCATAGAATCACAGAAACATAGGGATCCCTAGACAAATAACCCTCTCATACAGGAAAACAAGGTCATTCCATCATCTACATGACAACCGTTCCTCTGTTTAAAGGTTATCATTATGTCACCTAAACATACCCAGCTTTAAGCTCTTCCTCATAAGGTCTGGTTTCCATATTTTTGACCATGTTGGCTACTGTCCTTTGGACACTTTCCAAATTGTTAAAGTCCTGATTAAACTATGGTGCCCAGAACTGGACACGATATTCCAGGCAACTTCTGACAAAAGCAGAATACTCACCATGCTTTCTGAAAATAAGGAAAATGAATGAATGAAGCACTTAAAACCAATATTTTGTTCCATAGCTAAGAAGTAGAAAAACAAAATCAAATGCCAAATACTATTTAGAAAATTTGTCAAGGAACAGGAAAACAAAACCAGGATTCCTGAGTTTTCTGAGCCACAAAATCTCTTGTACATTTAGAATAGACTGCTGTGTCTTTCCAGCTGATCCTAATGCAATTAACCATTGGGTTAATTCCAAGTTTAGTTTTGCTGACCTGTCCAAACCATTAAACTGCTGCGGCCATATTGTATTACAGTAGCCTATAAATGATGATGAGGTGAGAGTTTGCACTGGCCTTATGGATTAATTATTAAAATTGCCATCAAGGTACCCATAAAATTTCACAGCAGAAATGTCTGAGAGCTTGCCCTGTCCCTGACATGCTACCTTTTTTCTTGCTCTGTACTGGCATTTTACTCATTCCACCCCCTAGCAGTTCCTGAGCTTACTTTTAAAGTTTAAAAGGTGTGAGTTTAAAAGAATTAGATCACATCTAATAATATATGAAAAGGACCAGTATTTGAAAACTGTTTAAAATTGAAAATGATAAAAACATGCATAATATTATATGATGAA
>NW_024847309.1:0-1009 GCF_019175285.1 Sceloporus undulatus
ATGGGAACAGAATGGGGGCTATCACACATTTTATTGCATGCCGGAACGCTGCCACCGAAGTTCCCATTCCGTTCTAGATCTGTCCCAGAGAATGCTTCTGAACAGTTCCTGAAAATTGCTTCCTGTGGGATGGATCTGGAATGGAATGGGAACTTCAGGTGGCGTTGGTGACATTCCGGCGTGTGATAAAATGTGTCCCTTGCTCCATTCAGTTCCCACCCCACTCCCTTTTGTTCTACACCGGGAATGTCCCTGGGGGCTGTGCAGTAAGCTCCATTGTGAGTTCAATCCCAGGCTGGGCTCCAAAGTTGACTCAAACTTCCTTCCTTTTGTAGATCGGTAAAATGAGTACCCAGCTTGTTGAGGGCAATTGGCTTACACGTTGTAAACCGCTTAGGGAGTGCTAGTTCACTGTTAAGCGTTACAGAAATGTACTTTCTATTGCTGTTGCTGATGCTATCTGGATCCCCTTATCGGAGCGCAAGTGGCAAGAACGATCCTCCTTGCTTAGCTACTCCCCCTATCAATCCTTGCTCAGTTTCCCTGACTCCCAATCTCATGTGTAGACAGGAAGCCAAGGGGAAGTGACCCAGGATTTTCATAGGGTATAGCCTCCATGAGCCTCACCTTCCTCCTCCCCAGCTTGTGGGTGGCTGAGTGGAAAAGCCAAGGCAGGACCATTGAAGGTTATGGTCTCCATGATCCTCACTCAGCTTCCCCACAATTTCTGCTGACCACTACATATCTGGGGGACAGGAAAAAGCTGGGTGTAGGAGACTCCCCTGTTCCATGAGACCAGGGAGAAAATGGATTAAATTATTGTCTCCTGGTAGAAATACTACATGAGTATATACAGTAAGTTAAGTTAAACCAGTAAATTCCTAATTTGCATAAACAGCTGGCATTGCATTTTCAATTTGCATAAACAGCTGGCATTGCATTTGCTTCTGTTTGGCATTAATACAGCTTGTCATCTTTTGCCCTTAGACCAAATAAGCAACCAGTATAT
>NW_024847310.1:0-1009 GCF_019175285.1 Sceloporus undulatus
TATGGACTCTCATCCATAGGGTCGCCATGAGTCTAAATCGACTTGAGAACAAGAAAAGATGTAAAGACTAATTAGCCAGAGATAAAAGAGGATTATTTAAAGAAAGGAGGTAGCTGTCGCTTTAGGTTTGGAAGTTTATTCTAATGTATTTTGCATTTAGAATTATATGTATATATGGCATTCCTATGTATTTATGGTAATTTAAAGGTTCTTCATTTGTTTGTTATAGGTTATGTGTATTTTTCAAATTCATCTTTATTTAAGTTTCCAAATACATAAAACACGACCAATACATGATCCAAATAAATATTGCTTGTAAAAGCAAATGTGAGTCTTGACTGGTCATTTGGGACCCTCTTAAGTCTTCCTTTTCCGTCTTCTGAATCTGAGCCCATTTGAATGTCCTTCGCCTTGAAACCTCCCTCCGAAATACGATGTCTAGCTGTGAATTATTCTTTTACAATTTAAGTGAAAAAAGAAACTGCAAATTTTTTCATTTGATTTTACATAGAAAATTTGTCTACTTCTCTTACTATTTTGTAAGGTTAACAACAACCGAAGAAATATATGTTTATACAGATGTTCACATCAGTTTCATTGCATGGATCTCTCTCTATTGTTTTTAATATACACAGCGAGTCATTCAATCATCCTGTTGACCTGGGATTTATATAAGAAAGCAAAAAGAAACAGAATATGCTTATTTTCAATTTATGACATGCATAGCATAATATTCTTAAAGATCCTTAAATTTCATTCTCCCAAATCCACTGAGAACAGTAAAAAGAGAGGACTTTGATTAGTCCTCCACAAGCGACAAGTTTAATTCCCATTCTTTTCCCCACTTTATCAAAACTTTCTTCCACTCCTCCTTTCTTTTGCCTTTATCATTATTTTGGGCTATACGTGAAAGTCTATCCAATTCCTTGGACTCATTTACTTTCACATCCAGTTTTCCCAATTTGGTCTCTTATCAGATTTCCATAATTTAGCTATTTCTGTTCTAGCT
>NW_024847311.1:0-1009 GCF_019175285.1 Sceloporus undulatus
TCACTGAATATATGAACATATCCATCCAAGAATTAAGTTGGAGCACTCATAAGATCTACAGAATCAACTCAAAAATTGCCAGAGATAAAGGCCTTCCGAGGGACATAGTTATATACTGTTCTAAGACAAAACATAAGAGATCTACTATTACAAACAAGCTATCAGGAAAAACTCATGATAGAAGACTACAAGGTCAGGATTTTTAAGGATGTCCCTAAGTGGATTCTTCAGAAAAAAGAAGGCTATCAATTCCTAACAAACCAACTAAACAGACACAACATAATATATAGATGGGAAAAGTTGGAAGGAATTTCTGTCTTCTATAAACAATGTTGGATAAAATTAAACTTAATCCTCAAAGCCAAAGAATTTTGGAAAAGACACGAAAGAGAAATTGAAACAAATAAAAAGATGAAAGAAGATAAATCCAAAACACAAGGAAGGAAAGAAGAAGAGCAAGAGGAAGAGCCACAAGATAAAACACCAAAAGATGATATGGAGGGAAAAGATGAAAGGGAACTGGTCACATCAGAAAACAAAGAAGAGGAAGAGGAAGAAGAAGGATCCGGAGAAACGGATTCAGAAGAAGGAGAGGAGCAAGAAATAAAAGGGACAGAAGAAGCAGACCAAATACTAAGTGCCAAGACAAGTGTGGAAGAGAGTGGGAATAGTAAACCAAGAAGAAGAAGAAGAAGAAGAAGAAGAAGAAGAAGAAGATGTAAACACAAGGGTAAATAAAGGACTATGCCACAGCCAATATTAAATTTATGCATACTTTCATGGAATATTAAGGGTTTGAACAATAAAACCAAAAGGAAAGAGGTTTTTCATCTTCTAGGTAAGGGAAAATATGACATCTTATGCTTACAAGAGACGCACATTAAACAGAAGGATGAAAGACTACTAAGGAATGAAAGACTAGGAACAGAATATGTCACAGCAAACAAACAAAAGAAGAAAGGAGTAGGGGTCTATGTCAGAAGTAACATACAATCCAAACAGCTATTTC
>NW_024847312.1:0-1009 GCF_019175285.1 Sceloporus undulatus
ATTTTATTTTATTTGTTATTTGTCATGGCCTCCATTTTTTCTTTTTGAACATTTTACATTTTAACTACCAATCCCAGGATTCCATAGGACAGTGTAGCCATGGAAGTTAAAGTGGTATCAAACTGGGTTATCTCTACAGTGTAGATGCACCCTTCCTGACTGAGTCTAATACTGCTTTAACTTAGTTTTCTAGGCTATCCTTCCCAGGATTCTGGGAGCTGTAGTCTTAAAAAGTAACTTTTCCAGGCACTCTATTGCCTCTCAGCAATTTTAGTGCTTTGCCCCCACCATTTTGGAGGCGGGCGAAACAGTGAGAAGCTGATAGGCTGAAAACGCCTTGAGAGACAACTCAGTCCTCCAGTCATAATCGCTTTCAAGAAACAGCCAGTCACAAACCTTCTTCTGTGGCCGTCACTGCCACTTTTTCCAGCACTCCCTTTGCTTCACTGAGACTCCGCCTTTTCAGCGAAGGAACCAATAGTAACGCAGAAAAGCTTGGCGTGGGGCCAGGACACGGAGGAAAGGCTGTCAATCAGCGCCGAGGAACCAATCACTTGCAAACATAGAAAGGGACAGGTGAAGCCGTTTAGTAATGAGGCCTAGTTCGACTGTTGGGTTTTTCCAAGATGGCGGCGGTGAATGTTTCTATCGAAGAGCAGGAAAGGTAGCCGTAGCGAGAAGGGAGGCTGCTCTTTACGGAGGGAAATAGGGCAGCAGGAGCCCCTCGATTCTGTCACTGCTGAGGGGAGAATGTGGTGGCGGTTATTTATTAACTCATTTCATTTTCCATATTTATTTTACAGTGCTATGTTATACTAATTTAATCAATCAATTAATATTTTATTTTAATTAATTAAAATAACTTAATAAACTCATTTTTATTTTTTATTTTTATTATTTTACTCATATTTTGTTTTTTTATTTTCAAATTTATTTATTTCATTCTCCCCTGTTTTTGCCCATAATATTTTATTTTAATTAATTGAAATAAAGTAATAAATTCATTTTA
>NW_024847313.1:0-1009 GCF_019175285.1 Sceloporus undulatus
CAGAAGCTATCAAACTCTTACAGGACCTGGGACTGGTGGTCAACCTCGAAAAATCCCTACTGTTTCCCACCAGACGAATAAGATTCATCGGCTCCATCCTCGACTCAAACAGTTGTACGGCCTACCTACCTCCAGATCGCTTCCAGGCCCTAGTTCGAGCTGTCAGCCGGTGCACCGCCCGAAGGCGTATTCCAGCCATGGACATCCAGGTGGCCTTGGGCCACATGGCATCGACGACTTTCGTCACCCCCTGGGCAAGGCTTCGATCTCGTCCACTGCAGTCTTGGTTCCTGTCGGCCTTCGACCTCGAAAGAGACCCTCCATCCCGCAGACTCAACGTACCAAGATCAGTCACACGCTCCCTCCGTTGGTGGCTCGACTGCCGGAACGTCTGCGTCGGTATGCCTTTTTCGCTTCCCCAGCCACAGTTGGTGCTGACCACAGACGCATCGGAAGAAGGATGGGGAGCTCACACCCTAGACTTGTGGGCCAAGGGCATCTGGTCTCCAGACGAAAAGGCGCTCCACATCAACACGTTAGAACTGTTGGCGGTGGAAAAAGCCCTCAAAGCCTTCGAGTCCTCCTTGTCGGGAAAGGTCATCCAACTCAGGACAGACAACACCACGGTGATGTACTACCTGAACAAACAAGGAGGCACAAGGTCGCGCACCCTCCTCGACATCACGCTCCGACTATGGGACTGGTGCATTGCCCGAGACATTTTGCTCCAAGCGGTGCACTTACCGGGCACTCAAAACTCTCAGGCAGACCTGCTCAGCAGGTCCCCCTCGTCTTGTCACGAGTGGAGGCTCCACCCGGACACCGTACGCGATCTCTTTGCTCGATGGGGAACCCCACAGATAGACCTGTTCGCGACCGTGTACAACTCCCATTGTCCCCAGTTCTGCTTCCGGATGCCAGACGACAACTCCCTCGGAGATGCATTCGGGTTCCAGTGGTCGGGGATAGCGCTATACGCCTTTCCCCCCTTCCCGCTAATCACCAGGAC
>NW_024847314.1:0-1009 GCF_019175285.1 Sceloporus undulatus
ATTTTATGACAATGCAATCATATATATGTCTACTCTGAAGTTCCATAGAGTTCAGCTTTGAAATCCTACAACTCACTCATTTGGAAATGAATTCACTGAATTGAGTGGGACACTTTTGAATAGACATATATAGGATTGCAGTTAATTCCACAATCAGATGTGACTTCTATTCCACAGAGGAAGAAAGTGCAATAAATACATTGTATTAAATTAAAAATTAATATTCTCTTGGTCAAAATTAGTACATGTTCAGATTTTTATTTTGCATACTATTTTAAAATAAGATGAGAAAATAAAAGGAAATATACTTGGAAAAGCATCTTCCATCATTAAAATATGAATCTTTAAAAGGTTTAGTATATGCCGTACTTTGAAAGGCTTGGCATATATTTTCTGCATAAAAATACAAAGTAACCATATGTAAAAGATAACTATTTTGGCTAATATTGCATATATGCGGTAGAATAAGGCACAAGGAAATGAAGTACAAAAGCACACAGGAATATTTATCTGTTACAGAGAAGGATTCTCATAATATTCAAGTAGTTCTATGTATATGTATTTCTAGATGTGCAGACATCTTGCCATTTTCTGGTTTGGGTTGCAGTCTTCAAATGATGCATTTTGGAGTCATTCCGCTCTGTAAGAATTATAGGCCCAAAACAGACAGACCGAAAGGGGCATGGTGGCAGAGATACTAGGGTTCTGGACCGCGCAGCAACTGCAGTCTAGACCCCTAGTATGTAATGGTGGCGGCCTGATGGCTGCGTCTCATCCACATGGGTGCCGCCATCTTGATGTCCGCCCAGCGACCGAAAAGATACACTGGTTTTCCTGGGTACTTTTTACTCCGAAGGGACGATGAGTGGTTTGGCAGCTGCAGCATTTCTGGAGAAGGAATCAGACGGCCGCCATTTTGAGGTGGACAGTCCCAGGCCACAGATTTAAATCTTGTGTACACTGATCAGTTACAAAAATTATTGATCTCTGAACAAGGCAGGGAAAAAAA
>NW_024847315.1:0-1009 GCF_019175285.1 Sceloporus undulatus
CTGGGTTTCCATTGTGGTTCTTGTACTCAAACTTCTTCATTAATAAACAAAAGAAATGCAGAATTGGGTAAAGTTTTTTAATAAACAAATAATCATTTATTTGTTATAAAAGGCATTGCTGCTGTCCTAAAGAAAGACAGGGATTTGCATAGGATTGCACTGTTAGTTCTGTCTGAACAATTATAACTGGTGTGAAGTCAAAGGCTTTTGTGGATGGCATCCAGAGTTTTTTGTGGGTTTTTCGAGCTACGTGGCCATGTTCTAGAAACTCTTCTAGAACATGGCCACATAGCCTGAAAAACCTACAAAAAACTAATTATAACTGGTTCAATTATGGGGAGTACTTTTACATTTTTTTCTATCCACTATTTGTTCCAATGTAAAGTGGAAAACATAGGTATCTTAATTAGTATGTAATCTGTAGGGTGCATTGGGGAAAAGGATGTAAATTATTATTATTATTGAAGGCACAGCTTCCATGCACTGGAACAATAAAACCATGTCACCTCATGCTCCTCCTCTACCTGCTTGTGTGTATACCTGGCTGATGCGGAATAGAATAGTAAGTTGGTATTAACCTTCTACCCAATCACCTTCCCCTGCTGGTTCTCTTCAAGGCCTTTGGATCCAACTTACTTTAGATCCAGGCAGATATAATGGCTGGCATGTGGCACTAGCCAAGGTATGAGATGGTTGTCCCATATAATGGCCTGTACATGCATTAGAGCTAAACAAATAGGTAAAATGAGAGCAGAGATGCAAGTCTGATTGTAGGATTGTGCCCTAAATCTGAATAATTTTCCAATTCCTCTTATGATAAATCAATTAGAAACAATTTGCTCTACCTTATCACAACCCTGCACATCATTATTATTCACATGCTGTAACTTTTTTTCCAAGGTTTATACAATTATTCATCTCCCCTCCCAATTATTAAGAATTCTTCAATTATTAAATAGACATTTCACAATATATATATATATATATATATATATATATATATATATAT
>NW_024847316.1:0-1009 GCF_019175285.1 Sceloporus undulatus
GCTTTAACTCAATGATAGGGAATCCTGGGAATGCTAGTGTTTGGGAGACATTGAGACTTCTCTGTCAGAGATGGCTCTGAGGCCACAATAGACTCCAATTCCCAGGATTCCATAGCACTGAGCAGTCTCAAACTGGACCATTTCCTCAGTGTGGATGCACCTGGTGAGGAATTCTGGGCACTGCAGTTCAACTAAGTTTGGAGGGTTATGGGACTCCCTGTCAGAGATAGCTCTGGGGCCACAGTGTACTACAATTCCCAGCATTCCCCAGCACTAACCCAGGACAGTTAAGTCACTCTCGAACTGGATTATTTCCTCAGTGTGGATGCAGCTTTGGTGAGGAACTCTGGGCTTTTCAGTCCAGCATTGTTTTATTTCTGCACTGTATTTTGAACCAGAGACAAAGTGACCAGGCATCCTCCTCCTTTTCCAGGACATGTCCTCTTCTGTCACATTTCAAAATGTCCTCCATTTGGATCATGGCTAAGAAGCATGGATTTATATTAACATTTTTAAAAAACCATAAATTTTTTCGCATGTCCTCCACTTATTAAAACTGTGCCCTCCATTTGAAAATTTTGTCCTACATTTGTCCTACATTTGTCCCGGTTTGGAGGTCCTGGCTTATGGCAACCCTAATTCCACGAGCCAAGTGATGTTTAAAATAAAAACGAAGGCTTATTGTAATACAGGATGGAATAAATATATTTCAAAGCTTGTTCAATATGAATAAATAATTAGTGCTACCAAATTCCCTTCTAGGGCCCAAGCCCCATAGACTATCAGCACAATTAAGGTATGCAACGCAGCCCTCTCTTTCCTAGCCCCTGTTTGGGACCCTAGTCCTTCCCTTTGGACTCAAGGAAAACCCCGTTTCCAGTCCCTCGCGAGGACTGCTAAAAACCCAAGCCCTGACACTGCCTTGCCTAGAACCTTCCCCTCAGAGTCCAAAGTCCCAACTGGACTCTTCTCCAACTGACAGCCACTGGTTGGTTTTCCCCTCTTCTCA
>NW_024847317.1:0-1009 GCF_019175285.1 Sceloporus undulatus
AGGCAACCTTATCATGGGGTTTCCTTGGCAGGTTTCTTCAGAGAGGGTTGCCATTACCATCCTCTGAGGCTGAGGGAGTGTGACTTGCCAAGGGTCACCTAAATCCAAAACACACTGCAGCAATAATCCAATCTGAGATTGCTTTAACTGTCCTGGCTCAGTGCTAGGGAATTTTGGGAAATGTAGTTTTATGAGACATTGAGCCTTCTCTGTCAGACAGCTCTGGTGCCACAATAAACTCCAATTCCCAGGATTCCCTAGCACTGGGCCAGGGCAGTTAAAGCGCTCTCAAACTGGAATATTGCTGCCGTGTGTTTTGGACCTTTCTTGGCCACAAACTGTCCATAGCCTGCAATAATCTCCTAATTCTGTTGGCAGTCCCTCCCTCCCAACACTTTCTCATTTCCCCCCAAAACCAGCACAAAGCTGGCAGATGGAAAGAGGTTTTAAAGCAGCATTTAAATCTGCCATATTTGTTTGTAAAAGACTAAATGTCCCAAATGCTGTTATCAGTTATGTAGCTATTATTACAGAAAGACGTAGAGTGCAATCTCCTCAAGTACCTTTATTTTCTGGAGTGAGATGGGCTTTTCCAACTGACTCTCTGTGATGATCTCCGGTGGTCCAAGCAGACAAACTGTGGCCCTGTAATAATAATAATAATAATAATAATAATAATAATAATAATAATAATTTTATACTCCTCTCTTCAGCTGAAAGGCTATCAGAGTGGATTACAAATTGTTAATTAGACATTTAGACATTATGGCTCTTAGCCCAGAAGACCCTTAAATTCCTAAAACCATGCTGCCATCATCCAGTGAATTATAAAAGGATTTCCCTTAACCTACACTGGGACCAGTTAAGGAACCTTACTTCTTTAATGATCTTCCAAGCATCAACAGATCCAAGACACGTGTAAAAGGAGTGTCGAGTAGTAGATACTCTAAGGAGGTATTTATTATAGATAACAAAATATAAGCAAAATATCAGTCATACAAGATATTAA
>NW_024847318.1:0-1009 GCF_019175285.1 Sceloporus undulatus
ACAATGCTGGCATTTGTATGGCTTCTCTCCTGTGTGGACTCTCTGATGTGTCACTAGGTGTGACTTCAAATAAAAACATTTTCCACAATGGTGGCATCTGTATGGCTTCTCTCCTGTGTGGACTCTCTGATGTGCCACTAGGACTGACTTGTAAGCAAAATTTTTCTCACAATGCTGACATTTATGTGACTTCTTTCTTGTGTGGATTCTCTCATGACTGACAAGTGATTCTGTAAACAAAGAAAATGACAGACAAGACAATCTCAGCGTTAAAAGAAGATATCACTCCAAGATTTAGCCCCACGTTCATCCCTCCCTATTTCAGATTAGATTAATAAAGTTGGTGTGAGTGGCCTGAGCATGACCCTGTTCTGGATGCTCCCAAATCCATATAATGATTGTATCCTTACTCAAAGGAGCTACCAAAGAAGAGATTGAGGGAACTTTGATGAGGGAACCAGTGGAAGCAGAGAGTCAAAGGACTGTTGAAAAAATATTCCGTTAACCATGTGCAAAAATACTTTGATTGACAGGTGGCATCTATTATTATTATTATCATTATTAACCTTTATTTATAAAGCGCTGTAAGTTTACACAGCGCTGTACATCAATTTTTTTTGGTCAGACGGTTCCCTGCCCTCAGGCTTACAATCTAAAAGATCTATCCCATGAGACTGCCATAGAGTCTTGAGACAGAGCCCAAGGCATGATGCATGCAAATTGCAGAGGATGCTTTATGCTGTTTGGCTCCAGGAGATGACTCACAATAAATACAGTATACAGCTCACATGCGGATTGGTGTGGAGTTGTGTGAGCAAGAGATGCTGAAGTTGATGGAAGGCAGAGAGGAGAGGTTGCAAATATTTGTATTATTTTGCAACTCAAGAGAGAGAACTTCCAAGGATTTAAATGAAACGAATTGTGTTTCTGATTTATTTTTAAGTGAAAAGTGGCCAGTGTATTGCCAATATCTATATCTGGATATTTGTTTCCATACTCTGCTGTGTTA
>NW_024847319.1:0-1009 GCF_019175285.1 Sceloporus undulatus
CAGGCCAGAAGTCCACTTCCTGTTAAACAGGCCTGCAAGCTATTTAAGGGCATCTGAGAGGCTTCCAGGAGCCTATTTTCAAGAGAAAAGGGGAGATCTGGGGCATCTTTAGGACTCAAGTGCCTGTTACAGACTGCCAAAATAAAGCTGCTTCAGGTCTCTTTGGAGGTATGCTATTTAAATGATGCATGCATCCTAAGAATTTGGAAGCTGCACCAAAGCTGCCCTCCAGTGCTTAGGAATGGAGTGTGGCTTTGGCACGACCTCCGGACTCTTAGGACCCAGGCATCATTTAAATAGCATACCTCCAAAGAGACCCAAAGCAGCTTTATTTTGGCAGTCTGTAACAGGCCAAGGGCTGCCAGTATAGTTCAGGAAGGCACACGTCACTCACTCTCAATGTAGAGAAACAATGCTTTGGTTTTTCAAACTGAAGTAATAATGGGGATGATGATGATGATATTTGTTTATAATGTCCTTTTCACCAAACATAAGGCATATATAATCAAGAACAAAACAATAAAACCATAATATACTAAAATAATATAAAATACTAATGTACTAAATGGTTTTCATTGCTTTTAAGGCAATGTGTTAAATATAGTTAAAATGGGCTATTTTAAATGCTTGTATACTACATATTTTAGCTATTTAAATAAATAAGAGAAAAAGTATCAGCAAACCTCAGGGAGCCAACTTATGCAAAAGGACAAAAGGTTTTACACAATATATCTCTAAAGCAAGGGGGGAGCACTGAAACAGCTCCATTAGTACTAAGCATAATCAGTCCTTACAGAGAAAATAGTAGGTACTTAAGGTGAAAGATCATTCTACAAGCATAGAGAGGAAAATTGGAGGTTAACCCTCATTCCCCAAGACCAGATGTAAGAATCATGTGATTTGAGCTCTTTCCCTTTGACAAATTAATTAATTGATTGTATGTACATCACTGTGTAAATTTACAGCACTATATAAATAAAGCTTAATAATAATAATAATAATAATAATG
>NW_024847320.1:0-1009 GCF_019175285.1 Sceloporus undulatus
GCCACTACAGGCATCCTCTGCTCCCAGGGCCAACCCAAGCCTCCCACTCCAATAAACGCTGCGCAACTGCGCAGGTACGCAGCAGCGGGGTGCTCCTAGTCCGTGGGCGGCACTCCCGGGGTGGTGCGCAGATGCGCACCTCCGATACCACCGGGAGGAGGCCGCCCGGCAAAGGCGCAGTCCCTGGCAGCGGCGGCGATGGCGGTGGTCCGGCGTGGAAGGCGGAAGGGGGCGTCAGGAGGGTCCGGCGTCCCGGCTTTTATCCCCACCGCTCTCACCTGGCGGGGCTCCTCCCAAACTTCCCCCCAGATGGTCCTTAAAGTGCCCCGCACGCCCAAACTGGCCGCCAATCGCCAAAGCCAGTGGGCCACAAGGTCCCAAAGGAGTCCCGCGGGGGTGCTCCTAGTCCGTGGGCGGCACTCCCGGGGCGGTGCGCAGATGCGCACCTCCGATACCACCGGGAGGAGGCCGCCCGGCAAAGGCGCAGTCCCTGGCAGCGGCGGCGACGGCGGTGGTCCGGCGTGGAAGGCGGAAGGGGGCGAACTTAACAAACTTCAGTGAAAAGTTATTTTCTGGACTACAGTATAACTCCCAGATAGTGAGCCGCTGATTCAAGTCAGTGTCAAAACAAAGCATTAGTGGATTTCTGTAGTAATTGCACATTGAGTATACATACAACCATCCCTCCATATTTGCGGTTTTGATATTTGCAGATTAGATTATTCACAGATTTCATTAATATGTTCTCTCTAGGACTGTCTAGGTCCTCCAGTGCAACTCTGTGGTTAACTTTAACTAAAAGTTGCACTGAAAGACCATTTGTAGCTATTCCAGTGCCATTCTATGGTCAGTGTATGTTGGACATTGACCACAGAGTTGCACTGGAGGACCTAGAGATTCCTAGAGAGGCATCCTCTCAGGTAAAAGCAGTGTTTTTGTTATTTGCAGTTTTTCCATATTCACGGGGGTCTTGTTCCCCTAACCCTAGCGAATATGGAGGGACAACTGG